>NC_047503.1:26571216-26626216 GCF_902827115.2 Pseudochaenichthys georgianus | reverse complement strand
AATCTAATGTGAATTGCAGAGGGAGAAACCAGTCTCAGGCAATGATGGAGAAATGAAGGGAGGTGTGTGTTGATACAATTATTTAGTGAGGCAGATGTGGAGAGAGAAGTTGGAGCAAAGTATGGACTCATGAACCCCACTGAGCTGATTTCAGACTGAGTGACTTCATAGATTGTGGAGACTCAGAGAAAATGCTATACAAATGCAATCCAATTCTCTCATTCTTGATCTCTCAAAAGTACACTCTCGCCTCTCATATATAACACACCTCTCCATTCCTCTTGTCGTATCACTCATACACACACAGACACACACATATATATTGCTGGGATATCATAGTATTAGAGCGTGAGCTCTCGTATCCTGCAGTTATTGCAAGGCTGAGGGACTGAACGAGACAATTATAAGAACTCTGAAGAGTCGCGGCCCACAAATGATTAGAAAAGAGAGAACCAGAGAGAAAGATAAAGAGAAAAAGGGGATGAGGGTGGAAATCCCCCTCCATAGAGCCAATTCATTGCTTCAAACCGCTCCTGAGAGCCTATTTTAGTCCTGGGGTCACTGTGCGTTTTTTGTGTGGGAGTGTGTGTTTGGTGTGTGGCGTGTGTTTAGGTCAGTGTGTGAGCGTGTGTCCGGTGGCAGAGACACTGATATGACAGATAGTTGGAGAGGGGAAAGGAGCTTCAATTTTATTTTCATTTGGACAGGGAATACAGATCCATTTGTGCAAGACTCTGATCCTAAAGAAAAACAAAGACTGATGTAAAAAAAAGAAAGAAAGTGGACAAACTAGAACAAGGGCTTCAGGGAATTTGACCAAATTCAACATTACATGATAATTACACTTCATTACAAGTTGGCTCTTATTATCCATTACCATCCCTTATTTCCAAACCACAGCCAAGATACTTCACAGAATTTATTTTAATTTTTAAAAGGATCATAACCAAAGCAGAGTCAGGGATACTCTTATTTCTTTAACTCCCTCATTTGTAAGCAGATTATTTCATTTGACATTTCTAGTGGCATTTATTAATGCTGACTCGAGAGCCATCATGTGAGGCAGTACACCTGCCCAGGTCCCGAAGAACACCTTCGGATTCAAAGCCAATATAAGATAGTGGCCACACTGTGGAATTACAACTCTGGGTCTGTCATGGAAAGCCATTTAGACGGAAAATAATGTCTCCCAATAAATTAATCAAATAATGATCAATAATTCCCAGCTGTATAATACTACACCTGGTTGCAAACTCTTTTATTTTCCGAGTTTAGGTGGTAATGTCATTGACACAAGGAATGTTTTTCAGTTCGCTGCAAAGACTTCTAGTGAACCTGGAATCAGGAGACAGTATCTGTCTGCCAACAAAAACACCTCACGCTCACAGAGTGCTGCATAAATCACAAAACCTCGCCATACCTTTTCAGTACACAAAACCTCTTTCACCCACTCTCTTACAAACACTGCTTGATCATAATCTCTCTTTCTCGTCTATAGTCACGCGCACACACACACACACACACACACACACACACACACACACACACACACACACACACACACACACACACACCACACACACACACACACACACACACACACACACACACACACACACACACACACAACACACACACCACACACACACACACACACACACACACACACACACACACACACACACACACACACACAAAGTCATATACAGGTGCTGGGAGCAGTGTGAGTGTATGGTCCAGGTCTCTGGTGACAGACCAATCAGGGGGGAGATAAAGCCAGTATGATGCTTTAGCCTGGTAACCCACGGCGACCCATTTAATCCCACCGGCCAGTCCCCATGATGGAATTCAATTGATCAATCATGTAGCTCTGATGGCACCATTTCAGCAAGCTTATTGCTTTCTGCTTCTGTCTGTCGCACACACACACACACACACAAAAATACACACACAAGACTGAATGCACACTGAAAGTCTCACCCTTGTCTCTCATGACGGAGTGTCTACAAAGTACAGACCGAAGGATACGACAGAACCTACTGTAATCAAGTAGTAAAAGCAAATCTTTAACTTGTAATAATCAATATACTCCATTCGTGTGTGTGTGTGTGTGTGTGTGTGTGTGTGTGTGTGTGTGTGTGTGTGTGTGTGTGTGTGTGTGTGTGTGTGTGTGTGTGTGTGTGTGTGTGTGTGTGTGTGTGTGTGTGTGTGTGTGTGTGTGTGTGTGTCTGAGGGTGTGGGTGGGTAGTTTGATATCCGGCTGGTCTCATTGTATCCATGGATGGGTAAAGAAACGCATTGCCGTGACGGGTTAAATCCTATTCACTGTTGGATACCCGTGCACAGGCACACACACACACACACACACACACACACACACACACACACACACACACACACACACACACACACACACACACACACACACACACACACACACACACACACACACACACACACACACACACACACACACACACACACACACACACACACACACACACACACACACACACAAACACACAGCTGCCTCTACCTCTGTGAGTCAGTCTCAGAAGGGAAGCGCTTCTTTTCCCTCTTTTTCAGAGCAGAACAAAACAAACAATGAACCCTTATTGTTCTCCTTTTTCCTCTCTCTTCCGCCTTCACTATCTATATGCTCTCTCTCTCTCTCTCCCTCTATCCCTCACCGTCTCCCTCTGACTAGGCCTGCAGTGGCCATTTATTCGACAACACAAGAACAGTTGAATTATTAAATCCAAATACCTTTGAGAATTAGATAGGTTGTCACCTGTTTGCGTGTTTCAGTGCATGTTTTGTGTGCATAGAAGTGTGTGTGTGTTCGTGTGTGTGTTTGTGTGTGTGTGACAAACTCCAGAGATCAAAGTTTTAGGGGGCGGGAGGCACTGAGAGAAACTCTTAAGTTAAGGGCGGAGCTCCCCTCCTTCCTCTCCTCCATCCTCCATCTTTTGCTCACACCCAGCATCTTTTATCTGCTAAGCTGCTGCATGTCACAGTGGATGCACAAGGGGGTGAGAGGTCATCTTGGCATTCTGGGTAAATCTTTCTTGTTCATATACATGTACACTTGTCAATAAAACTGAAAATACTTTTTATTCAAGGAAGATTCCCTTGAAATGCACACCTGTACATGTTTTAAATGAGCACGCACACACACACACACACACACACACACACACACACACAACACACACACACACACACACACACACACACACACACACACACACACACACACACACACACACACACACACACACACACACACACACACACACACACACACACACACACACACACACACACACACACACACACACACACACACACACACACACACACACACACACACACACAGAGAAGCTGTGTAAGAGAATAGGTTAAGATACAATAGTCCCCTTTTGGCCCCACAAGTCAAGTTCTTCCATTCACTCCCATTCATCTACATTTTGCCCCCAGCCTCCCCCCACTTCCCCTCGCTTTGGCTGGGGGCAGAGGTCACCACAGGGCATTACCCTCACACACTCCTCCTGCCGACACACACACATAACATGATCCCGCCTTCCAGTGTTCCCATCAGTTGCACAGCTGCCACTTCTATGCTTGTAAGGTTACAGCGCACATAAAAGGTTTCCTGCACAAAGGTTCATATATGATATTATTAGATGTGATATGATCTTATTAATCAAGTACATAATATCACAAAAGCCTATCTGACTTTTTTGGCAGCAGACATTTTGACTTATCAGAGCACAGGTGGCACAAATAACACCAACAGTAGGGTCAAAGGGAGCCATACTAGTAAACAATTACACATGACTGTATATGAGGTTGTTGTTGAAGAGGAACAACTTCATGGAATTCAGCTACCAATAATATTATTAATATTATTAATTGCACCTGTGAATTTTCCTGCCATCTCTGCTGTGAAAAGGTCTGGTTGATTTCCAAAACAAACTGAGAAATAAGGATTCTCTCAAATGCAAAATAATACTGGAAATCCCCTCATGTCTTTGATAATTTTTATGAATTTTATTCTCAAACAATGGACTGACAAAAGTCTTAATGCAGAAACATGCAAGTTCATTAAAAATAAAATCCAACAAAATGGTCAAGACATGAGGAAACACCCTGCATTATTTAGCATTTGAGTGAAATAGATAAGATAAGATAGTACTTTATTGATCTTTCCTGATAGGGTTTTTTTGGGCAGCAAAAACATTGTTTTCTTATTTTTATCAGGCCTATACAACACTGTCTTATTACTGCATAATGTAACAAATTCCCCGTACTAAGAGAAAGATACAGTATAACGACAAAGTCAACATGACATAGCTGTGTGATTGTGGGTCTTGTGTGTGTGTGTGTGTGTGTGTGTGTGTGTGTGTGTGTGTGTGTGTGTGTGTGTGTGTGTGTGTGTGTGTGTGTGTGTGTGTGTGTGTGTGTGTGTGTGTGTGTGTGTGTGTGTGTGTGTGTGTGTGTGTGTGTGTGTGTGTGTGTGTGTGTGTGTGTGTGTGTGTGTGTGTGTGTGTGAGACTTGTTTATGTATTTTTCCTTCTGTGTACAAATGTTTGTACCGACAAGCATATGGGAGATTGTGTGTGAGAAGCTTGCATTATTGTGTGTTGGTGTCTGTATTTGTGTGTCCATGTCAGTGCATGCTGTTCCCCCCTGTCGCCCCGTGCTGTGTGTGTGTGTCATTATCCAGCGGGGGCTGCTCTAATGGAAGCTGTGATTAGCAATGCTGTTAATTAGACCACAGAGCCAACCGCTCAGACCTCTGCCACAGGAACACTGCAGATAAAACACACAAGCCAAACGTGACGCGGAGCCACACAATGCTTAGTGGACGCTTCAGTGAAACGTGATAGAATACTTTCAATATGAATTGTGAAACACAATGTCCAGTCGTATAAAAAAAAAACAGACCACACATGTAGCACGTCATGTGAGAACAAAGTGAAACAATAATGCTCCTAATGAGATAACAGAGCTTCAATTTCAACTGTAGATTCGACCACAGTGTCTGTGCTACAGACAGCAGATCACACATAGTAATGTTGGATACATTTGTGTAATTATACATGACTTATTATTCTCGTCAATGCAATATGGCTTTATAAGAAAAGTAGATCCCTAATATACATCGTGAATTATTATAGCTTTTTTCAAAGATGTATCTCATAACACTTACTATGGCTTCGTTCCCAGTAAGACATTTCAATAAACTAGCAGTCAAACTGTGGACAACAAACGTCTGAAACAATATAAGTCACTCTTGTGCTTTTCATTCTATAAAAGTCAACATTTCTGCTGTGGAAAGAACAATTGTAGACCAGAATTGAGCATTATGAAATAATTATATGATGTGCTCTGTGGCCACTATAGTCAAGGTTCCTTCCTTATATTTGGGAATTTCTAACTGAATATCCGGAATTTCTTTAAAAGAAAATGCATATTTTCTACTTGATGGCACTATTTCTCCAAACGGGTACTATTAAACAATTTTAGGCGTACAACAATAACATTTAATTCAAGTTACCAAGCACCAGTCAGATTTTGGGGAAATATGGCATTTATGTTTATATCATGTATCAATTTAAGGGAGTTTATAATGTTCTAATGAATCTACAAAAGTCTGATGGTTTTTCTTCTGCTGCAATATTTGTATACACTGTTTGCGATATTTTTAGTTTTTGATGATAATCTGGCTTTTCCTCTTTTTTTATTAACTTCATATGTCAGAATTGTGTGTGTGTGTGTGTGTGTGTGTGTGTGTGTGTGTGTGTGTGTGTGTGTGTGTGTGTGTGTGTGTGTGTGTGTGTGTGTGTGTGTGTGTGTGTGTGTGTGTGTGTGTGTGTGTGTGTGTGTGTGTGTGTGTGTGTGTGTGTGTGTGTGTGTGTGTGTGTGTGTGTGTGTGTGTGTGTGTGTGTGTGTGGGGCCTAGCATTACTATACTTGTGGGGACCTAAATCTACATAGTCACGTGTGGGGACTTGCCTCCCTTATGGGGACAAAATGGATGGATCATTAATTTTAGGGTGAAGACTTGGTTAGGATTAGGGTTAGGGTAAGGGTAAGGTTAAGGGTAAGGGTTAGGGTTAGGCATGTGTTGGTTATGGTTAAGGTTAGGATAAGTCTCCAGGAAATGCATGAAAGTCAATGTAATGTCCCCTGAAGTGATGTATACATGGTATGTGTGTGTGTGTGTGTGTGTGTGTGTGTGTGTGTGTGTGTGTGTGTGTGTGTGTGTGTGTGTGTGTGTGTGTGTGTGTGTGTGTGTGTGTGTGTGTGTGTGTGTGTGTGTGTGTGTGTGTGTGTGTGTGTGTGTGTGTGTGTGGGTGGGTGTGGGTGGGTGTGTGTGTGTGTGTGTGTGTGGGTGGGTGTACACTGTATGTGTGTTTGAGTGCGTGTCAGGTCTAAAGTCTTTGTGCTCTTCTGATGGGTAAGTATCTGAGCATATCAAAACGCTCAAGGTGCACCTGGGATTTATCCTGGAACCTGCTGGAATGTTTTGGGAAATTCATCAACAGTGGGAAAAGGACCCCATACTGTATGAGTGTGTGTGTGTGTGTCCGTGTGTTAGACACAGAGAGCGAGAAATAGCCCCCAGTGGCGTTCTGTCACCCCCCCTTCGCTCCGACATCTGGTCCTGTCTCATTTACCGTAGGAGACTGTCTGTGTGATTGCTTTTTAATGCCACTGACACTGCCACATACACACACAAACATGCACATTTACACATAAACATATACATACAGTACATGTGAGCACCCCCATATACACACACAAGCTCAGAACCCTGCATTAACATACGTACAACATTGATCCGGTATGACAGCATATATGATCGATAGTGCATGCATAAACTGACTCCTCAGGTAACTCTCCACTGAAGCACCGTTAGTAAACAAATAGGGCTCTCTGAATGAAGATGTTTGGTTTAGAACTCCCACATTGCATCTGCACACACACTCTTACACACATCTGTCATTGATCCGAGTTCTTCCCATCTGGGCTCTCCATGGTGGGAGAGAAAGGAGGGGGTTGTGAGGCTGGCCGCCACAGTTATGAATGTTGTGTATATTTAAGTCCACTTGGAAAAGTTATTTCTATCAAAATGTATAAAAACGCAAGAGATGGGGTTAAAATAAATACAGCCAAGCGCACACACATATTATTTTGCTCACCTTCGTCTCTCTTCCTCTTGCCCACATCGGCAGCTGAGCTGATTCCCAGAATGCCACTGATGGAGTACGAGGAGCCGGCTGAGTCGTTGGTCACTCCCGACACTTGTGTGGCCGCTACAGAAGTTGCTGCAGACAGAAACTTAGAGTAAATTCATCGGCAAATCAAAAATATAACTTTTAATGTTTATTTTGAAGCATTAAAAGTTATGTTTATGATCATGAGGACAACATCTTAGATCATCATTCAAATGGCACTGTTTATGATAAGATGATGCCACCTAACACTCGAGGGGGAAGAACTATTAAAAGTTAACAGAGAAATTAAATATTGAATTGCTGACCCACGCAAAAACTATTGATATTTCTGCATATGTATTGTTGATACCTTTGCAACTACATACCATATATATTTGCTACCTCTTTCCCAGCTGTTTTGTATTGTTTGTTTTTTTACTTAAAGAGCAACACTCACATGTCTTCATTCAGTTATTTGTGACACATTCACAATCGAAGATACAGAACAAAAAACTATGAGTGAAATCCTATTTCTCTCTACTTAAACTCAACATAGAGGCACTATAAAACTTTTACTCAGCCATACAGACCCAAACAAATCCACAAAGGACCGGAGTCTGTCTGCGTTTTACCCTTCGTTGTCTCCACCTCTAATCGTCCCCCTGGAGCAGACAAGTTCCTCGCACACAGCGACATACTTGTCACCGCTTCAGTGACAAACACACACATTGTGCAACCTCCTGACACACACACAAACACGCACACACCAACACATACAGTCACTCATTCCTCGTTCCCTTATCTGTGCCCCTGTAAGCGGACATGGGGTTGAGTGACAGTATGGTATCCCATGAGGGACAGAAAGGTGTGGAGACAGACATCCTAATCCTCTCTCCCAGCAGACCCCCAAACACAGAAAGACGAGACCGAAAGGGGAATAAAAAGAAACGATAAAGCTGAGGATCAAGGTCCCTTCCAGCTGTTACTCCTTCGCTAACGACAAGGAGAGTATAATGAATGCAGATCCCTCCTTTTCCCATCACTTGATTTAGCACTTCAATTATCTGATTTTCCTTTCTCTTTCTTTTCACTCTTTTTTTTATCAGACGTAACGCTTTTATTCAGCAAATCCAAATGTTCAATTTTCCGCCTGGGAGTGGGACCCATTTATCTGTGTAATCTGTAAGCGTGTGTACGTGCAGGTGTGTGTGTGTCTGGTTGCATCTAGCTGTGCTTGCATGTGTGTATGTGTGTGCGCCTGCTAAATGTGTGTAAAGGCAGGAGTCAGGGAGCAGTGTGTGTGAAATTAATTTAGATTAATAGACAATGTGTGATTATGAAGATATGAGATACACCGAAACACAATCCACTGCAGGGCAAAGAGAGGAGGAGAGGGAGAGAAGCTTTCAGATGTATTTGTTCTAAGATATTCATCGAGGAAAAGGAAATAATGTTTCAGTCATAGCTGTAATAGATATACTGCTTGTCTGTAACATGGTTAGAAACTACAATGAGCAGCCAAACCATGTTTAAGGAGGAGATTCAAGGGTCTTTTGATCAAGAATATTAAATTCCCTCTTTAGTGACAAAAACATTTTTTTTTGTACCAACACACTTTAATGTCCTCGCGATCTACTTTATGACGGAATTATCCCACGAACCGGCATTTAGCTGTGAAACCATGTTTGTGATCATTCGGTTGAACACAAACTAATTTAGGAATAGTCAGAAAACAGTTACAGTAAACAAGATCAGTCATAATCTAATATCTGCCATACAGCTTTTATCATTTTTAAATTATTATGTGATTCAGAGGCACATATTCCAAAGCAAATGTGCAATTTATCAAATCCAACATGTGGATAATGTTGGCCTTTGTAGCCTCTGAGTGGACCTCAGGGTCGTTACTTCAAGTCAGATTTATAAATCCAGCACTGCTGTAATTTAAACATTTTGTGTCATAGGCATTTCAGAATCATGACATCCAATCAATGATTATGATGATTGTTGTATGTGCAATAAGCTGGACGCCTTTTTTGTAAGATCCTCTGTTACTGATTCTACTTTTTTCTACTCAACTCTTCAACTCTTCACTTTACACTCAACAACAACAAGATAACAAATGTAGTTTAAGAAATGATTACCCCAAACCATCACATCAATTAAATAATGTTTACAGTAATAAGCAATACATGAACTACTTGTAAATTAACTAACTTCCCTTTCAGACTGTTCATTTTGGGACATCTTGATCGAAACATTCAAGCAAAGACATTTGTGGCACACATTTCACACCGTGAGTTAGGGTTCAGAATCTCAATACGTTGCTTTGTTCCACATACGGCACACCAGCTCCTGAGAGGATCATACGAAAACGGCCGTGCTGTAAAATTTGCTTTGACAGTTTGAAACATGATTTCTTAAAGCAGCAGACCTACCTAAGTTGTGAGCCGACATTGAGCCCGTTTGGCCGGGCGGCTGCTGAACCTTTGTCCGAATGATCCTGCAGGAGGAGAGAGGAGATATTAGTGTGTGTGTGTGTGTGTGTGTGTGTGTGTGTGTGTGTGTGTGTGTGTGTGTGTGTGTGTGTGTGTGTGTGTGTGTGTGTGTGTGTGTGTGTGTGTGTGTGTGTGTGTGTGTGTGTGTGTGTGTGTGTGTGTGTGTGTGTGTGTGTGAGAGAGAGAGGATTCTGAGTGACAGAGAGAACATGACCATCGTGGGAGCTAAACTGTGTGTGTGTGTATACGTGTGTGTGTGTTTGTGTGTGTGTGTGGTGGCAGGCTGACATGGCAGAAGGGCCTCACACTTCCTGCTTGGCTGCTCATGCAAGTCTTTTCTTCCTCTTTCCTTTCCTTCCCTTTCTTTTCCTTTCCTCCCCTTTTCCTCTCCTCTCATGTTGTCTCATTTCCTTTCCTTTTCCTTTCTTTCCTTCCCTTTTGTATCTGTTGCTCTCCTTTCTCTCGCACACCTTCCTTTCCTTTTGTCTGCCTCTTTTGCTCACTCCTTCTCTCTCTTATTTCACTATCCCTGCTTCTCTCTCTGGCTCTATGCTCAGGGGAAAGGGTTGTCATTGTACCATCGTGTTGAACCACTGAGCTGCAGCCACTTCATACATATGGAGACCGGGGCCTCTTTGCCATTCTCTTTTCCTCTCCCGGACACACACAGACAGACACACACACACACACACACACACACACACACACACACACACACACACACACACACACACACACAACACAACACAGACACCGACACGCACGCACGCACGCGCGCACGCACACACACACACACACACACACACACACACACACACACACACACACACACACACACACATAAAACACTCTGTATTATTTTTGCTCTGAGCTCTACCTTCTTTCAGTACCTGTTGCTATGAGTTGATGCTCAAAAACACACACACATTTACTCAGACAGTAGTACCTGTTGATGGAGCTGACACTGGGGACGCTGTCGTTGTCACACACTCTCTCGGCCAGCAGCCTGTCCCGGATCTCCCAGGCAAACATGGTGGGGTTTTGGCGTTTGTAATCGGCGATCTTGTCGACCACTTTGGGAGTAGCAACCTTTGGTTTGGATCCCCCGATTACCCCGGGGCGGATGCTGCCCGTTTCATAGTACCTGCCAATCAAAGCGCAGAAGATGCTCGCATTGGTCATGATGGGCAATACAAGAAGGTTGTTGTTTCTTTAGAAGTGTAGGAAATAAGCTGTTAGAAGGTTAACCTTTGTACATTCTGAATCTTTTACTGCTAGTGCCACAGTGTTGATTTTATTATAAAAAAGGCAATATCACAATTTTAACCAATATCCCATGGTGCAACAGAATGTCTTCTCTTACTCTTTATCACAAATGAGACTGCACATTTGATGAAATGTATAAACGGGGAGGCGTGTGGCGTAGTGGGTTGTCCGTAGGTGTTCGGATCAGGGGGTCACAGGTTCAAACCCCGCTGCAGTCAGCATGTCGTTGTGTCCCTGGGCAAGACACTTCACCCCAAATTGCTCCTGTGGGGATTGCCCACAGTATTGAGTATGTAAGTCGCTTTGGATAAAAGCATCTAACATGTAATGTAAAAAATATGTTCTCTCTATGTTTTAACCATGTATACTTTTTACTAAGAACATTATTCTGGATCTTTTGAACACAACTTGCTCTTACAATTATACAAGTTGTATTAGTATAACTTGATAATACTCCTAAGAAGATATTGCTTGGACAGCATACAGTTGGTTAACAACAGCATTTTTTTGCTAAAATCAGTCTAACAGGAGCACATTCTTTGCATTTCTTCCTCAGATTTAGATTTTGTGCAATCTTGTCACTTTACTCCTCGTGGTGTGGACATTGTTGCACCCAGTCTCAACTCTTCCCTACAGTATATGCCTTCTCAGTAAATAACGACCTTCCCACTGCTGTCAGGGCTTCCTTCTGGCTTGAATTCAAAATTATTTTAAAACACTTCACGTATCTCTGGCCTGTCCCCCTCACCCTCCTCCTCTATTTGCACCTGATCTTGAAAAAGATGAACCTTCAGTCTCGTGGTGTTTTATTTCTTGATGGATAGGTTGGTCCACATTCTCACTGTCCGTACTGACAAAGAGAAGTGAGCTGATTGATGGTATGCAAAATACACAGAGCTTGTCCTGAGCAAATATGCCTTTTTTGTTAATTCAACTGAGACTAATATGACTCTGATTTAAAATATCAAGTGATTATCTTCCAAAGTCAGAGTATTTGCAGTGAGAAATTCCCCTGTTGTTTACAGTTTATCCTTCAACTGCAGTCATATTTCTTCCGAAACATAAAGAGACATTTCTCTAAAAAGACGAACACTTTGAAAGATATTCACTAGAATAGTTTAACTCTGAAACTGCTGTGTATTTCTATTAGCTATAATTAAACGTCACAGTGTTTTTTTGCTGAGAACAAGGAATGTGGATTGTGTCACCCACCTCTTATATTCACAAGGTTTCAGTGTGGACAGGAGAATGAACTAAAGTGGCCAATAATGTGTTAATGTAATGACATATTCTTAAAAGAAACGAAAACCTTCAATAATTTGTAATATTAAGTCTAAATGTAATGAAGAAAAGACAGAACTTTTTTTTTTTATTACAACTGCGATATCTATTAACTCTGAAAACTTGATTGCTATATTGTATATGTATAGCCTGTCCTTGATACTTTTACTGATAGCTGGCCACATTAAGGATTATTGTAAACCCAATGGCATTGGACTCCATTGGTATTTGTCTCCGCTGTCTCAGCTCTATTTGAACTCTTTAGTTTGGTTGTCTTTTTCATATCAGTTCCTCTCTAAGATTGCATTTGTAGGCAACTGTTTGTGCTGCTGCTTTGGTACTAGCAATAGAAAAGAAGACTTTCTCCAGGCACTCTTAGGCAGAATAAGTTAAATTCAATGCCTAAATGAGTCAGGCTCATTGGTAAACCCATACAGTTCTCACCAGGACGAAAGAGTAAAAACTGTTTACATCTGGTACACAGGGTACAGATAAAGAGAAGACAAGTATGGTAATCATAATGTTAATGTCAATATGTAATCATATTACCAAAAATTGAAACCATACAATGGATGACGAGGGTTTCTCTGGACTCACTGCATGCAACCTTGTTATCGTTGTCAGTGATTCAATTTTAGTAAAAATAAAAACCTCACTACAAGTTGTTTGTAATGATGCCCGACGTCATCAGAACAAACTGTTGATAACAGTGATCGATGTGATTCCAAAAATATTTATGATGGCTGACTGTTGTTTGTTGTGTCTTTGGCAATTTCACATTGTGACACAGAGGTAGGAAGAGGGTGGCACTGATACCAAACACACACACATACACACACAAATACAAACACACATGCACTGATTCAGGCGTTTCGTGTCCACCATGGCTATTTCATGAATGTATTTGCATGCAGAAGGGGCATGGGGGCAGGGGGGGGGGCAGCAAATGCGCTGCAGCTCGCAGAAAAAGGGGGGATGCTGTGTGTGGATGCAAGCTGTCAGTCAGTCTTAAACCTGCTCTCCCCCTTTTTCTCTCTCTCCCTATCTCTCTCTCTCCACCGCTGTACCGTAGAGTTATCCCTTCCGTGAAGATGTGTGTTCCTTTAAATGTGAGTTTCCTTGTCTCTCTTTTTGTGTGTGTGAGTTGTGCATATGTGTGTGTTGCACAATTTGACTATTCACAGCTGGAGTATAAACACAGCTAAAGCAAAAAACAATCTATTTCCAAATGGAAAACTATTTAAATTATTCACAGCTGAATCATTGGTGAATAAACTAGCATGGTTATTGATACCCGCACAAACGATGAGCTAATACACACACACACTACACACACACAGACAGACAGACACACAGAGTGGTGGAGTTGGTGTTTTTGTTCTGCTGGCACCAGAGAGACAGAGAGGAGAGGATAAAACAACCCTCCCTCCCTCCCTCCTTCCATCCCTCGATCCCCTCTCCTCCCCCCTCACGGTAACGCTTCAGTGAGTTGAACGGCCAGGAAGGGG
The DNA here is from genome assembly GCF_902827115.2 of Pseudochaenichthys georgianus. Taxonomy (NCBI): domain Eukaryota; kingdom Metazoa; phylum Chordata; class Actinopteri; order Perciformes; family Channichthyidae; genus Pseudochaenichthys; species Pseudochaenichthys georgianus. The sequence continues at coordinate 26,612,438 of NC_047503.1, read as the reverse complement.
GAGAGAGAGGAAGACAGAGAGAGGAAGACAGAGAGAGAAAGAGAGGCATGGGAGAACAATGAGCAACACATTTTTTTGATATAGCTGAGGGTCGCTGTAGCTAATCCTTCCCCTCCGTCCCCTCAAATGGTCTCTCTGTCTTTTTACTTTTTCCTGCACTCTTCTTCTTTAACACGCTTTTCCCCATTTTGATTATGTTCCTTGTTCTTGTCATTCTCCCTTTTCTCCATTTCCCTCTGTCTTTTGTTCCCCTTTTTTGGGGTGCAGAAATATGGTGCCACTTTCATTTTGATGCTAATTCCAAAAAGTGATGAATCTTTTCCCTTTTGTCCCCCTTTCTTCTCCGGGGACGGAACGAGCAGGGATTTACTCTTGAATTTAGCCTTGAAAAGGTAGAGATGGAGAGAAGAGTGAGCAGAGACACAGAAATATTGAGAGGGGTCGTATTAGAGGCTACTCAGTATTGGCATATCCAGCCATGCAGTGGGGTGGTTTTTGAACTACCTCTCTGAAAGGTTCATTTTGATGGGCTGTCTTCTGAGTGGTTAAACATTACTAATGGTGTTCCTCAAGGTTCTGTTTTAGGTCCACTTTTATTCTCCATCTACATCAATAGTTTAGGTGAAAATGTCGATGGAGCAACCTTACATTTTTATGCGGATGATACCGTTATGTATTGTGCAGGTCCCTCCATTAAGGAGGCTGGTGTTTAATTGCAAGCTGTTTTTAACATTATTCAGACTCAGCTCTCTGAACTAAAGCTTCTTTTAAATGTTGAGAAAACCAAGGTAATGCTCAAAAGCTAAAAATACACCAGAGCCTGTTTTAGATATTGTAACTACGCAAGGAATAAAAATTGAAGTGGTTACCTGTTACAAATACCTTGGTATCTGGCTTGATGATTGTCTCACTTTTAAACTTCATGTCAATAACCTGCTTAAAAAGCTGAGGGTTAGGCTAGGTTTCTTCTACAGGAACAAGTCCTGTTTCTCGCTTGAGGCCAGGAAAAGGCTCACTGTGACCTTTTTACCTGTGCTGGACTATGGTGATTTGATTTATATGAATGCACCTGCCAATTACCTGGTCAAGTTCGATGCTGCGTATCACAGCGCACTAAGATTTGTGACAAACTGTAAAGCATTAACCCATCACTGTACCCTGTATGCAAGGGCTGGTTTGCTTTCACTAACTGTACGGAGGCTCAGTCACTGGTACATTTTTATATACAAAGCCATGTCAGGGAAACTTCCATCCTACATCTGCTCCTTGATCTCACGGCGAATTGTAAGTGGCTACTGCCTGAGATCAAATGCTGTGATTTTATTAAATGTGCCAACTGCTAGGACTGTCTTAGGGAAGATAGCTTTTAGATGCGCAGCTCCTCTGTCTTGGAATAGTCTGCAATTGAAATGGAAACTGAGCAATCTGGTGCCACTAAATGTTTTTAAAGCTCGGTTGGATGCTACTCAATCGGAAGCTGTTGGTACCTGCTCATGTGGATAGTTATCTAAATTGTAAACCCTGTAATGATGCTGTATGATGTCCTTTTTGTTGTTCTGTTTATGTTTTTACGTTTCATGCGGAACTACTTGAGCAGGTCTCCCTTGAAAAAGAGATCAATGATCTCAATGGGATACACCTGGATAAATAAAGGTTTGAAATGAAATGAAATGAGAAATATAGGATACCGAGAGGGGAGAGGAAGGTTAAAAAGGCAAAAAAGACGCAAGCTTTAAAACAACGGCACTTTAAATGCAGCTTGTGCAAGAAATGGCAGAATGGACACTAAATGAGTCGGTGTGACCTTACAGGAGCTTCAGTTTGACACATGCTAAGCCAAAGCCGAACGTAAAGCCTGTGTATTGATTCATAAAACTCAGCAGGATGACCTCAAATTGAACCAGATACTTTTAGCTGTAATGTTTCAGACATAGAAAATTAAATATTTTCATTTTGGTTACAAGATGGCGTCAAACCAGGATCCCCTTAGTCAACCGCCAAGGCCATGCCAGGTCACACAACCACTCTTTCACACTGTTGAGTGTGTGAAAAGGGTGTGAATGCTTAGCCATCATACGGCTGTGGGTGATTGTGTGTCCTTTACCTGCCCAGTATCTTGCTGACACATCCGTGGCTCACTCGTAGCTGGCGTGAGATGTCACAGGGCCGGACCCCTTGGTGGGCAAGTTCCACGATTCGCTGTCGAACTACATCTGGGAGGGGCCTGCCATTCACAAACACGCCTCCAAGCTGGTTCACCCCGCCATGTCCTAGACATGAGAAAGACAAAAGATACAGTTTAAAATTAATACAAAAAAGGTCTATGATGAGGAAATATTATGGCTGCCTATACATTTAATGAGGGTCCAGGCACTGCATTGAGACAAAGATAAAGTTATTTAAATGTCAGTGACCAAATGAAGGTTGATGAGGCAATGAGGAGACAAGGAGTTTAGAGATCTAACCAACTGATGTTTTAGCTATATGCAATGGATAAAAACTAGTGATTCACAAAAGACACTTATTAAAACATCCTAATTTACTCAATTGTTATGTCCTCAATTTTGATGTTACCATTATTGTATAAGATGTTTGGTTGTGATATATTAACTTCAGCAATCCTACACTTTCTGGACTAGGATCCAACAAGTGCTGGAGTGAATTTATTATCTCAAATACTTAAAGTTTTCTTCTGCGCCTGATTGTTCTTGCTCAGCAAATTGGATCTGGTGTGACAATTACAAAATGCAAACTTCGCCCATTTTCGCCCGGGGTGAAGAGTGAGCTAAGATCTTAAGTAAATGAGGGGATCTCAATTAATTAGTGACAAACGCCGGGCGCAGGCCCCTCATTCAAGGATACCACTTATATTCCCCTGAGAGATGAAAGTATATGAGGAAAACGAATGAAAGAGAATAGGACTGGTTTACACTATAATACTCTAGAAACGTAACCCTTTACATGATTCTGTTTGTGCTACTGTTACTATTACATTTAGAAGGTAAGAGTTTCCTTTTAATTCATCAGACAAAATTCAGTTTTAATTGACAAATGTAAATGGCTGCCGCGGCAAAAGAGCAGGTAATTGGAAAAAACTATAACCAGGGAGTTGGAATCCATCTAGTTTATAAGTCTGAACGTAACTGAAAAAGTCCCAAGGTAAGGTCCCAAAGATGCAAGCAGAAACCAGAAAAAAAATCATTACATTTGACTAAAGCAATTCATTGAGTATCAAACTTATTAACAATGAATTTGCTGTCAATCGAGTAATCCATTAACCAAATCATTTTCTCTTTCCTGGAGCCTATCCCAGCATGCACCGGAGAAGAAGCAGTGTAGACGAGTCGGCAGTCTGAGGCAAGCACAAACACACCAACACCTCAAACTCTCCACTGAAAGGCTCGGGCCAGCCAGGTCACAAACTGCAGCCTGTCTAGCTCTGTGCTAACCAATGTATGACCTACAGACGTTTGTATTTTTAAACACATATATAAATAAAAATACAGTCAAGACTCTCTCTCCTGCTTCTCAATACTGTATATGTACATATCTTACCGGAGGCAGAGTAGAAATCAACCAGATTTTTTTCTACCCCATAATCCACTGCCTTTTGTATTACCATAGTGATTACGTCTTTAGGGGAAACACACACACACACTCACACACTAATCCTAGCTGTGGGGGTAATAGATTTTAAACACATTACCCCAGCAGGAATACCCCCTGAACCACAAAGCTGTCCCCTGAACCTGTCCCCCTGTCCTCTTCTCCCCTCCAACAGCATACAATAAAGAAACAAACAAACAAACAAACAAACAAACAAACAAACAAACACACACACACACACACACACACACACACACACACACACACACACACACACACACACACACACACACACACACACACACACACACACACACACACACAGTCTCTTCCATCTCAAATATAAATAGATCCAAACATGGAGGATAAATACAGAAATGTGAAGGCTACAGTCTCATTCTGTGAATTCAAACAAAGCTATTTCCAAACAGCTCAGGCGGGCGGCCACTCTCTTCCTTACTACTTTATTTGTTTAGGATAGAAGAAGCCTCATTATGCAGATGCCTGCTGTGGACAGCACAATGTGAAAAGCAATCGCTCTTTACAAAACACACCAATATCTAGACAGTCATATTTATGCAATGTCAATGAAAGCTGGCCTAACCCGAGGCTAAATTGGCATGAAATGCCATAACCAGCATCACCTCTTAAGACAATAGAGTCACATCAGTTGTAGTAAAAGCATATGAAAGTTATTATCAAATAAACTTAATATCTAATTCATTTAAAGATAGGGTGTAATTGTTCAGTTGTGAGTTGGCATGGCTGTGGTGACACAGGGGCATTAAATTGGCTCACTAAAATCATTGTATTCATCATGCAGGAATATAGCTTGTTGTTTCAGTTTGTCAAGTCCTGAACAAAAGGATCTCATGATGTTGTCAATCATCCCATCTTGGGATTGAACACTTTATCAGAGACGCTACTTTAAGGGAGACACTGGCATTATGCCCTTATAGTTTTTGTTGACCGGTTAACAGAGTAATTGATGTTGATTCACTGATGTTTGAAATTACATTAGAAACATATTTGTAAGAATGGTCTTCTGGTACTGTCCCACATATGTGTTGGTTCCCAGTTAGTGAGTGAATCTGCTGGTGTTTTTAATTTAAAATGTGAGCAGGTACTACTCTAATTCTGGGCCAGTTAGGTCAGGGTGAAGAGTCAAGTCAAATGTGTTAACATGCATGGCCCAAAGTCACAGTTATTATGTTAACCAGTCCTCAAATCTGTCTCAAAGCTCTTTACAATGTGTACAGCAGAACACACTACCTCTCTACCATTAGATCCTCATTTCAGTGAATGTACTGGGAGGCACCCCACCAAACCCCACTGTCTTTTATCCTGTTTTAGAAACATATTTTTTTAGACGTGTATTTAATTGAAAGTTGATATATAAGAAGTCCCCGTTTGGACTGGTTGTCGTTCATGGTCAGTGCCTAAAGCTTAGCCCACCTTAACCCCACTATTGTTGAACATGTTTTTGTGTCCCTTTTGATTTTTCTGAAAATTATGAATGTGATGTCCCACTGGGATAGGGTACAGAGCGAAAACTCACACACACTTTCCCTTTCCTTAAAGCTAGACCAAGCCTACTGACCTACATGGACACATTGAAGTCCTTCACACACACTCTCTCACTCTCTGTGTTTTGTATAGCTGTGTGAAGGCATTATTCCCTCCTCTCTTTATTATTATGTCCTGAAACCCTTCGATGAATAAAAGCACCGTTTTTGCGAGGACGTTTATAGAAGCTGAATGTGCTTAGTCCTCCTCCCTACAGGTATCTGCAGAGAAGACTCTCCCCCTCTCTCTCCCCCCCCCCCCTCTTTCTCAGATAAGAGTAAATGAAATGGTTCCTTTCACCCTTCCTATCTGGGCCAGGGCATGAAATACGCCTTGCTTTGTAAAGAGGAATGACTTGTGACCTACAAAACCTCCAGATAACTATTTATTCACTTATCTGTGTATTTACTGTTGGCATTAGACGTTCAGACTCTCACTATTCTTGAGGTAGTTTGTGGGGATTATGTGTTAGAAATGTATTTTGCGAGCCTATAAATACTGATAGGACCAAACGCAATACATTTCACGTCCTATAAAGGCATTTGTTTATCGGACACTGTCGCATAATTCTCTAAATGTGTAGCATTTTAAAGACTCCGCCATGTAAGCATAGTATTAGCCTTCGGAAATTACCTGATAGAGGCAGATCAACTTTGATCTTGCAGTTTTGTATCATTATAAAAGGAAAATAGACAGAAATTGCTTTGTATTTGGAGAGGAATCTATCCCTTTTTTGTGGACAAATGCTTAAAATTATATGTATTAATAGGTCACAAGGAATCAGGACAGATGTTGCCTCACAGCTGTGTGAGTTTAGGGACAGAGGTCCAGTAATTCATCACACTGACCAACCAAATGAACCACTTGCTCCCAGAAATTCAATCAACATTGGTCTGCTCCTGAGGTTTTGTTGCAAATGAGATACAAAGATTCTGCCAAATTAGCAGCTTTTGTCTTTTAAAGGTCTTTCTTTAAAAGCTGAACCTATACAGTCTCTAGAGGGGGAAGTGTTGGCACAGACAGCAGCTTCATTTTCATCCCGGAGAAACGGAATCAGAGAGGGACAGACAGCCAGGGGACCAGGGGTCATTATGCAGCCCTGTTGTGATTTATTTATTTACTCTTGGAGCTGACTTTAAAACCCAGCACTTCCTTAAATGTCTGATTGATTCACTGTTTCCGGGAGGAAAGAATACAGAGATAAAGCAGAATATATTGGAGCTCCCCCATCCAGAAAATAAAGTCCATTAGGCTCTCTGTCTCTCTGCCTCTCTCTCTCTCTCTCTCTCTCTCTCTCTCTCTCTCTCTCTCTCTCTCTCTCTCTCTCTCTCTCTCTCTCTCTTCTCTCTCTCTCTTCTTCCTCATCTCTCATCTGCCTCGTCACGGCCTGACGACTCAAAAATAAAGTGAAAAGAGAGAAATTGCAACAAATCGCCAACGGTTCTCTCTACCTCTGTCTCTTGGATAAAAGGAAAGAAAAGGGGGACTAGAAATTACTTTTTGCTGAAAACCTGTTTGGAAAGTTGCCCGCAAGAATACAGATGAAGCACATTTCCTTGAGCAAACAGTGAATAGATCTGCGAGATGTGCCAGGCAGGCGTTTTGGACGTATAGTGTTATTCTCCCTGAAGCTGGAACAATTAATATTCTGTCAGCGAAGTGGGATTCAGGGAATCTCGTTTATAAACGGTCAGATTTGTAAATAGGCATACTTATGTTGTACCAAAAGAAGACTACAGCTATTTTTTAAATACTTAAGGCAAACAAATCAAGCACATAGCTAAACCTTTATTTACTTCAGTTTTATTTATATGCATATATTTACATGTATATTTTTCATTCCAGTGATTTACGTAGCCTATATGTTTTTTTAAACTCACGAGTAGATCATCAAGGTAGGCCACAGCCTCGCCTGCTTAGTATTCAGCATGCCAGCATTACCATTACAATGCGTGGTTATGAAATTCAGCTCATTATCATCACAATTACCTGCTATAGATTTTTAAATTATCACTGTTATTTATTGTTGCTTCGGGTTCAAAACACGCTACAAAGTTTGCAAATATATAACCAATTATAACTAATGAAATCAACCATAGATATTAGGTTTTTCTTTTCTTTCCTTTTTTAACATCTTTACACTCAAAAACAAAGATAACGAATAGTCTACTCAAAAATAAAGTAACCTTGTAGGATCGAAACAATAATGGAAATACCTGCCAGCTTTAAGCACACACACGCACAAAGTGCGAAGTTTTGGACTGTATATCACTTAATAACTTTTGTTAGATTAAGAAATACTTCAGTAGCCTATAGGCCATAATTCCTCAACACACGTGCTACAAAGACTGTAGCAAAGACTGACGTTGAAAATGTAACACACACACACACACACACACACACACACACACACACACACACACACACACACACACACACACACACACACACACACACACACATACACACCCACCCACCCACCCAGCACACACACACACACACACACACACACACACACACACACACACACACACACACACACACACACACACACACACACACACACACACACACACACACACACACACACACACACACACATCCACACTCGCCAACCACATTTCCACGTTTCACAGTCGATTTTACCCAACCCCTCTCTCTCTACCTTTGACATTTTTTTTTACGTGTAATCGTTTTAAAGCGTTTCCGGGCTTGACATATATAACTTTAGCTCCGCTGCTACCGTAAGCATCGCGGTTCATTGGCTCTGGGGAAACGGCATGGAAGAGGAAACATGATTCGTTCTAGTTGTTTTTGGATGTGTGTGTGCAGCTTCTTTTTTTGTAATCCTGCAGGATAACGCACCGTGGGAACCGCTGTCAGTCACATAACACGCGGCTTCTCTCCGGGACTAAACTGCATTAAGATAGGTATAATGCATAATCAATTACACGCTGGAAAGCTTTATAGTCGCTTTATTCAGTTTTTAAGTGCAAAAGCAAAAAAGACGTGCAGCCCTAACACACATTGGAGTTGACAATATGGGGATTATTAAAATCACGGTTTCAACATCTTTAATATGCTATTATTTAAGCTTGTACAGTTCTTAGTGTATTCATGTCTCGGGATCTGGGCCTCCAATAAAGATAATGTTCGGAGTTGATTTTAACTTTACATTTGATATAGGCTACTTTCAGATTCTATAATCGCTATGAACTATTGTTTTTTTAAGGATTTATTATCGATATTAACAGTTGTGCAGGCTTGTATAAAATAAATTCGTGACCCTTTAGCTAGAATTTGGGGAGGTAAAATGGACTAGAAAACAAAGCAGGGCCCGCCATGTCACGACTGAATGAACAAGTTGTCCCCCCCCCCTTTCTTCTTCTAGCCGATACACTGCGTGTCCCCAAGCACCTGCTCTGCTGAAGTGTCCTTGAGCAACACACTGCAGCATGCTGTGAGGCTGAACCTGTGCAGCTCTGACCTGCTGGCAGTGAGAGGAGAATTTCCCTGCGGGGGATCAACAGAGTCTCGCCTTGTTGTTATTATAATAAGAAACGAGCAGCTCTCGCCTGCATCTGTGCGCGTATGTGCAGCGAGTGTCGGTCTAACCTGGTTATGTGCTGGAAACACTGTTACTGTTTGTTGATCAAGTTCAGCTTTTAGTCATGCTTTGTTAACCATATATGTCTCCCTCTCTTTCTCCCCCCCTCTCTCTCTTTCTCTCTCCCGTTGACCCTTGCATGCTCCTCTTCGTCGAAGGAAACACAGCAAACCTTTTCACACACAAGGCACCAACAAATACAGCAAACAACATTCAAAAAACATTTAAATTCCACGTCCTTTGCTCAATTAATCTACACCTGTTAAAACATATTGTAAGAGACAGGATTTACAATCAAGAGTAATGATAAAAAGCAAATTCACAAACCAGAAATTGTCTTTAAAATATAATAATTTAGGCCCTAACTTTTGCATATATCCAGACTGTAAACACTGCAAAAAAGATCAATCTTCTTACAATACATTAAATGTAACAACCAACTCAATGGCCTATTTAGTTACAACTCGTTATAATACATGAAATACATTTTCACTTGCTCGATGAATTTTCTAAATTTCACAACGGATTCCTTTTGATTAAAAATAATAATATAGATGATTGCAAATGTAATGAATTATATATCGAACTTTTTTCAAAAAAAGACTTCCTTTGCGAAATACAAGTGCTTGTATTATTTAAGCATTTATTTGAGACTTTTAGATGTCCTTCCAGTGAAAGATTAGGATTTAGGACTCAATGCAAGCAGGGTTTTTTGGAGTGTATGGTGCCGGAAACGCTACTCCGCTGTTGCACAGAGAACTGTGGGGGGTTAGATTCAGTTTATGGCAGATGGGATCGTGCAGATGGGGGAATATATGAAAGTATAAACTTACTGTGCATTGCCGCAAACGGGTCGTGCTTACAATGAATCTCCATCGTTAAGCTGTAGGGCTGCAGGGCCCCGGTACGGTGTGAGGGGTCTAAAAATGCCACCGGACACACAGCTTCAGTCAGCCACTTCACACCGTGACCTCCAATAAATGGACGTACGTCCAAATATACTCCCCTTCAAAGGGAGGGTATTTCCCTCTTAATTAATACAAATAAATGTTTGACAATGTGATACAAGTTGTACTTTGAATCAAATTAATAAAAAAGATATTGCAAAAAAATAGAAAATTGGAGACTTTTAAGTAGAAGGGAATGAAAAGGCGTCAAAAATATGAATCACAGACAGGCTCCCCCCTCATGGGGACGGGACACAGGGTCGGTCCTGGCGTCTCCCAAACCAGAGGAGGGGAACGACAGCAATAGTGCTCATCCCCTCAAGCTGCTAGTCTACACCGAGTCGCCTCAGTTAAAAAAAAAAACGATTCAAAGTTTTGCTAAACAAAAATATGGAGAGCAAACAAAGTAGCCTCCTTCCTTTCTCTCCTTCTCGGTCCGCTGACCGTGACCCCTGAAATGCGACTTAGCCGGTGGGGGGGTCTGAACTTTTTCCTTTCAGTCTGTTAACATATATTTGTTTTGAATGCAACGAAGATGTCAATACCCAGATCGAAGAAACAAAAACAAATCTTTACAGATCCACGGTTATTGTTCTTCCAGGATATTTGCTGAAAATTCTCTTGTCAGAAATCGTCCTCGGCAGTAGTTTTCACATTCACACTGAGGAATCTCCCATCAATAAAGCGAGTGAGAGCGGATACGTGCTCACATCTTGAATTCTCATATCCACCGTGCCAAAAAGAAAAAGAAAGACAATTCAGACAATTACGCAGCAGGAAAATTAAATACCAAACTCTCTGGTTTGCCTAAAGCTTCTGAGGCTGCGGTGAGAGTTGTTATCCTGTTAGTAAGGCAGTTCTTGGTCACTATCTGTCCCGCCTCTGTGTTGTGAAGGACTCGCTGCTCAAGCTGTCGGACTCCCGGTTTGAGTTTGTAGATGCACTTTTTCGCGTTGGAAAAGAAAACAGTCCCGTCCAAATTCACAAGGTAGTTTTTTTCTGTGCTCACCAGCCGAACACGCCAAGGATTGTGCTTTAAATCTGTAGCATGGATTGAAAGAATTCTTTAAGCTGCCAGCGCCCAGCGTCCACGGTGGCGCACGCGGCGTTTCAGGACCTGCTCTCGTGCGGACAGCGCCCGCGCTTCCAAACCCCTGGAACCCTAACCTACACGCGCCGGCCAGCTGCCTGTCACTCACAACGAATCCAGCGAATCAGGACGGCAGCTTTGCCTCCACGTCACAGACAACCCCTGGTACAATCGGGAGGGGGAGCGTGCTGATTGGCTGTTGCGCATCCCATGGGCCAATTACGCCCCACATGTATTGTCCGTCTACCAATGGGGAGGCTCTGGGAAGCGACGCAGGGCTCGGGGAGTCAATGATCATATGTTTAATATTCAATTAACGAAGTAAAAAACGTAATGCCTTTATACCCATTTGCACTCAATTTATTCATGTCAATATTAAATGGCTAATTAATTGAGTATTACTAAAAAATGAGGCTTAGTTGCAGCAAGGCTTTATAAATGAGGGAATGCCCAGGAACTCAAACTGCAACTGTTCATCTTTATGTAGCTTAAGCCTACTATAGGTATAAAAGAGGAACAAGGGGAAAGAATACATGAGAGCAGAAAGGCAGGTTTTAAAGGCCATCAGCATTTCCGGAAAACACATTTAAGTTGAAATTCACCTCGAAAACCAGCTTTTATTGTCCTTCAACCTACAGGAGCGAGAGTTGTGAAAACAAAGGCTTCTGCATAATGTTCCATTTTTTTACACAATGTTATAAATCTTTAGCTTGGGGAGTTTTGGAGACAACATATGAAACATGCATTCCCACTCATTACCTAATTGATTGCGGATCCAAAAGGATGTAGTTTTTAATGAGATGCAATTGGCGAGCTCCGCATTTACACTCCAAACTGAGAGAGAGAGAAGGATTCATTACATGTTCGTCCCACCTGATTCGAGAGGGCATATAAGCATCGCCCCTGTAATATTAAACACACAAATAGCCTAAAGCATGAGCCAAATTAAAAAGTGTTATTTCCCTTTTTCCTATTTCCTGTAGACATTTAATCATTTCAGTTCCTCTGTGTTAATACTGTACGCATAAACATTCATTTAGAAAACATGTATCTATACAGGAGATACACAATTAGCCTATCAAATCAAAGACACCTGTAATACCACAGGAAGCGGATCATTCAAGTTACTCACTAATGAAAAACAACAATAACAATATCTTGTTCTCCTCATAGGACGTACATGTTTGATGTACCTCAAGGCAATTAATCTGATACTGAAAAGGTCAGTGTATGATATAATTGAGTCTATTTAATTTCTGATCTTGTTTATTCGTAGATTTCCTGATTTGAATTATTGGTAGCTTCTTTTCATTACGTGGATTTCTACCCCATGGACTACTCTGCAGTGTGCTCGAACAGTCAGGTTTTCCTCATTAAACAAACAAATGTTTGTCAAGTATTGTTTTCTGTTTAAATGCATTTTCTTTTGGTTCTGCTTTCTTTCGGAGGCTTCTGTGTTGGACTGTGTACAAGATGAACCACGAGGGGGCGTTCAACCTTGGGAAATGTGCTCGTGCGTGCACAGAGATAGACACACGCGCAAAAGCAAGACAAGAACTTTACAATCAACCCTTAAACAGTCGATTGGGGCTCTAAACGGACAGACAATGTTAAACATCCAGGCCTTCATATAAGGGATCACTGTTTGACTGTGATCTGTTAGACAAAATATGACATTATTTTTCCATTACCAAGATGTACAACCCTTAGTATGTTTTCATAAATCTTCATCGATTCCACGTCCCTGCTTTATAATCCACTGACAGTGAAGTACACACTAATCCTCATTCATATTTCACATCTCTTTACTGGATATTCATGAATTAGAGGGCCCCACAAATCTGAGACAGCATATGACTTGACAGTCAAAGTCATTTGCTGTCTCAGCCCATGCTGTTTGATTTTTGCTAATAAAAACAATTACAAAAGACAAATAGACCAGAATACAGTAACCTTTACAAAATTAGATATTTTGGAACATGCACCAAAGATGGTCCATTTAGGCCATAAATAACGAAAAAAGCAGTCAGATCGTGACAAGATACTGCTCCAAAAATATAATCGGCAAACTGGGAAATCTGCTATTTTCTTTACCATTTATATTTCTTAAGTGTGTATTTTCCTTTTCCAGATATATTGTACATCAATAAATATAAATATAGGCTACATGTTTTGTATTGACAGAGTATTTGGGTCTAGAGTTCTTCAACCTATTTCATATTTAATATTTTTCGTATTCTTTTTTTTTTCATTCTCCCTCTGCAGCCAGTCTGTTTTTATTTATTGAGATAGAGAACGAGCGCTTTTCTCCCCACAGAAGTAAACTGCAGCCGCGCCCTTGTCTCTCCGATTTGCAAATTAAATACATAAGCAATTAAAAAACCCAAACACAATCAATCATGTATACAAATTGTTGTTGCTTTAGGGTTGAACATTTGGAGAAAACTTCCATCAGGGTAAAACGACTTTAATCCGGGGGTCCAATCCATTACCATATTTCATTACCTCTCCACTGTTGGAAATGGGAGGGAAGGAGAGGGGGGGGTGTATACTTTTTAAAACATCAGTAAGAATGTGGTTGAGTTGTGATAATCATTTGAAGGCAAATTGGAGGCAATGTTGTTGTTTAAGTGTTCCCTCTCTCTTTCCTTTCCTCCCCTTCCCTCCATCCACCATGAAAGCTTCGGCTGTTTTGCTTTTTGCGCCCGAGCCTCGAAACGAAAAAGCAATGACAAATTAACAGCGCATGTTAACTCCACCAGCTCGTTTATTACACGCCCGCTGACTGTAAACATAATGAGAAAGCTCCCGTATCTCTTCTTAAGTTTTCATGTGCTAATAAAATATAAAAAGTCATCACTAATAAATAAAGTAGGCCTACATGGACTGCATGAACAGTAACCGTCCTGGACTTCCGGATGTGGAACCTGGCTGTGTTCGGACCAGGTGAACCTCGCTGCTTCTCTCAGGCCTGATCAAACGGACTTGTTGTAATCATTTCGCTCGATGATAAGCAAGTAAATACTCGGCTGTCATCTGTCACGTGGAGAACAAGGCCCTGCTGTCCATAATATCAGACCTTTTTCCTGTGATGGGGCACTTCACAGCTGTTTGGTCCTAAAGCTGCAAGGATGCACACACAGAATGTTTCGGTTATATGTGCACCAAGGCTGGAACTTAAATGGTGTCTCAGTGAGACTCTGACCGTACTTTAGCGTCAGGGTATCCAATTTGCCTGTGTGGGTTTTATTTTGTAATGAAGAAAGGACATTAGTATATATTAGGAAGGCTTAAATCCTACGAGGGTCAAGAATCAAATATTTCTAGACTAGAAAAGTAAATGTACTGCCTAGGTCTAATTTCAATCATTAGTAAAATAATAATTTAACGTCAGCGTCTTCCCCACATGTCACCAGACAGGGACTGAAATGGCGGCCCTCTTATTAAAAGGAGACGGCCTGTGCGCACTTTTACGTACGGCCAACCTACGGGGCGGGAAGAGAGAGCGGCCTCATTGGATCCACGTTCATTCTAACAGATCCTCCTTTGTACCCCAGGCACGTATCTTCAAGTGAGAGGAAATGGAGAGGCTGTAGGTATAGGCCCGGGGCCCTTAAGACTTTACACCCCAACAGGGGAGGGCCTCCTTTAAACTCTGATTTCCTCAGTGGTTAAAAGGTTATTATCCAATTGCTACAAATCCCATTGCTTTCACCGTTTACCAGGGGTAAGGCCCACTCCACAAAAGACTGCAAAGGGGGCATTATTTGTCTTACAGACCATGGGCATTATTTGATGACACATTTCCATAGAAGGCAGGGCACGAGCTAATTTATTTATATTATTATAGGACGTGTCAGAATTACAACACACTTTCTTGTCACTATATTGTAATAATCAGTATGAAAAGCAACACAAGATTCAGGCGGCCCCTCAATAAAAAAACATGGCTGTTTTGTCTACATGCATTACTTATAAGGCAGCAGCGGCATCACAAAAGCAGATAGTTTGGCTTTTCTGTAGAAAGGGCTTTCCACGAAGTGCATTGCCCTTAGAGGGAGGATCACCTGCCCACCGTTTCTTAATGAAAAAAGATGTTTTATCAATGCAGACACAGCGGGCAGCAATATGAAATGATGTGATATCCATTGGGTGCCATAACAAGGTCGATGGCCTGATCCATTGCTGTACCAGACCCTGCTGTTTTATGAATAGGCCCAAACGAGATGAACCTGTTGAATAATGTAATGGAGACACGCAGAAAAAAACAAGACTGGGACTGATTCGGAATGCAACTACAACCTTTTGTCCTCAAAAACGAAAAAATAAGCATCAAACTTTCCATCGTTTGTCATCTCAAAGTCACACTGCTCACAAGAAGATTTAACATAAAGTTCATTGAACGGAATTTGATATGTTAAGAATATGACACATCGTTTACACTGCATGCTCGTGCCAAAAACACACAATCTTGCACACATTGACAATGCTTTTTTAACATAAGGCCCAATCAATGTATTCCCCTCAGGTGATGGTGCACACACCAACACGGGGCTGACCTGACGAAGAATGTTGCCACACAGCGCCAAAAGTTGCAAATAAAATAAAAAGGTAATGATTACAAAGAGCAATGACTCTCATAAGATAACACAACTATATATTCTAAACGGCAAAAGTCTCCAGTCAAATTTTATTTTAATTTAAGATATTTTTCAAGACAGCAACAAGTTTCCAGAAACTCATAAAATCACAAACTTGAGATAAAACATTTTGGTTAGTGCATAGACAACTATAGGCTACTTAAAAATAAGTTTTCCCTATTATCCTGCCATACAGGAATAGTTAAGAACACTTTGTAGTACTTCTAACTCAGGACAACTAACTAACTATACATTAATTGCAACAAATGACTTCCACAACTTCTATTTAAAACTGTCACTTGAGTAAAAACAAACACAACAAATAACAAACAAGACGAAAAGTCTTTCACTTTAAAAAAGTTAGCATCAACCGCTCATAAAAGTGAAGTTAAGCTCTAGAGAGCCGGTGCGAGCCTACCTGTTCTCCCCAGCCGCAGTGCAGGACTCGTGGGGCCCTGCTCCATGATCTCCGGGTAGAACAGGGGGAGGCGATGAGAGGAGAAAAAAAAAGGAAAAGAACAAAAACTTTTTCCAGTGTCCCTCTCTCCCCCCCTCCCTCTCTCTCCCTCTCTATGGCAGTGTTTTTTCTCTCCCTCTCTTTTTTTTCTCCTACAGTACTTTTGGGGCGAGTTGCAGGTTGAAATAATTCGACCCTTCCGCTCCCTATTGCACTCTCTGCAAGTGCTCAGTCAGCTGCAACTAAACGCTTTAGGTGGAAAAAAGGCTTCTGGGGGAAGCGTGAAATGATCACGCAGAGTAAAAGAGCCGCTCTCTCAATGTGCGCTCATGTCCTGTCCTTTTCCCGCACGAGCCTGCACACACACACACTCGTTAATGTGCACATATTAACACATGCGCACCCGCACGGCCGAGCATACATACACACATCATAGGATAACCTCCACCCATCCCTGCAGTGCCGCGTCCCCCTTTCTCGCATCTGTTACCAAGTTCCACTTTACTAAACTTTCCCGCCCCCTCCCCTCTCTCCCTCGTTCTGTCTTTCTCTCCCCTTCTTTTATGTTAGATACATTTCATCTGGGACACAAGATAGCTATACAGGTATGCATGATGTGCGTGATGGCAATGCAGTTTTGTATTGTTTTATTAGCTGTAGAACAAGATAAAGTAGTTTTTTACGTGTATAGTCAGGTGTACCTTCAGAAACGTCCAAAACAGCGTTTATGAGAGTTTGTGCAAACTTCTTTCTGTGCCGGTTTACACCTGTTACGCACGGTGCTCTTTACGCATTACGCACGGACTGAAAGTCTGTTGAGCAGGTGGAATACACAGAGCTACACCTTCAGCTTCACCGGTCTGCTGTTGGAGAATGCAGTCTGCTACACCTGCATGTGCTGTGTGTAGAGTGTTTCTTACAAAAAAGCATAGTTCTGATCCTCAGCTCCAATTGTTTGTGAACACACACCTGCAGACGCACAACATTTCATTGAAATATTAATATGCCAAATTGAAATGTCAGCTCATTCTAACCATTTTGTTTAGCTCTCATGGAGAAGTTTGTTCTCTTGCTAAACATGCTAACGATGTTCTTAACACGTGTGCTCTCGGCTCTTTCATTTTATAAAAGCAAACATCTTAGAACAGTTTACATTCAGTTTCAATCAATCAATCAATCAATCAATCAATCAATCAATCAATCAATCAATCAATCAATCAATCAATCAATCAATGTTTATTTTATATAGCCCAATATCACAAATGTTACATTTGTCTCAGTGGACTTCACAGTTTGTACAGAATATCAGTATGACAATACGACACCCTCTGTCCTTAGACCCTCACATCGTGGCTAAGGAAACACTTCCAAAGAAACCCCACAGTTTAAAGGGGGAAATGGGAGAAACCTCAGAGAGAGAGAAACAGATGAGGGATCTCCCGGACAGACGTGCAATAGATGCCGTGTGTAAATCGAAGAGATAATACATTTACAACAGACCAAATAAGTTTGCACCCACTGAGAGAGTTTAACTCCATTTAGCAGACTGCCTGCACTGCAGGGCATTTCTGGTGTTATAATCCCTCTAAATCAAGACAGGAAAGCCATTCCTACATACAAAACAATTTTTCAAATCGTGTGCATGTCTCTTTCACACCTCAATTTACCAAAATGCCCCGTCTCTCACACAAACACATTACAAAAATAAAGCAATTAAAACTGAAGAACAGGTTGAAAACTTGTGATAAGGATTATTTGCACATTCCAGTTTGAAATAAAAGCAGAAGATTTACCGGAAATCGTTTGTTTGGAATTAAATTATAATAGTTCGGCCTGAGTGCGTCCAGCTACATTGAGACACTCAGCCTAAACCGGAAGTAAGAGGTTGTCAGATTATAGACCAAAAATAAATGTGTTTCCTTCAAAAGGATAACAGGTTAATCATCGAAAGCTGCAACACAAAAGGTGAAAAAAGTATACAGCTCATGACAAATTAAATCAAATCTTGTGTTTATAGAAGGCCATTGGCTGTAATCCTTCTGTCACTTAAACACAAATAATAAACAACATTAAATATTTCCCCACTGATTCCACCTGATCGATAAAAAAACAAAAGCAAGAGATATTCATTAAGAGTTAACAAAAATGTTTGCTGTGTATCTTTATTCGGTGTCAACATTTTCCCTCCCTCCGTTTGGTTTCTGTCCTCCAGACAGCCGCAGGTCTCAGGGTTCACGCGCAGCCCCGAGACAATTGAGTGCTGAACAAAGCGCGAGACAGCGACCCATTTTGCTCTGCTTGTCGCCTCGCGCTGCAACACTACGACCCTGACCTTCGGCTCGCGCCCATAACATCAAAACATAAATACTAATGTTACCATGAAATGGCGAGAGACACAAAGCAGGTTCGTCTCTGACCTTCAGGTGGAGAAACAGGCCGCCACAGATACATACACTGATGTCAGGAAAATAACAATGTGTGAAAGATATTTATAGTGGGAGTGTAAACCGTCCAGTAACAAAGTGAGTCCTTTTAAAACCGACTTTCTACCATACAAACATTTGTGTTAGGCTACTTATAACTTCCTGATGTCACTTATTTTATTGCTAAAAATGTATTAGGCCTACCACAGAGTTATAGCTTAGTATAACTCTCTGCTCTCTTTCCTTCAGTGGGAAAGGATCTTGAGTCCTCGGAAGACTTGCCTCATCTTTTTTACAGGCCCAGAAATTGAATCTGTATGCATGGCCATGGCAGCGGATTATTCAGTGCGAGCTCGCAGAAAAGACTGTACAAGTATCTGCTATTGAGCCATTTGAAGAAACCCTTATAATATTCTGCCACTTTTCATTTGGGTTATTTTTGCCAAGCTATACCCATAATGAGGGACAACAAGAGGAAGAAGACAAATTAAATTCGTCATTTATAAAACTGACACATTTTGAGGGAAATTCGATTAATAAATGATATTTCATTGAGCTCAACCTGATACCTGGTGTGAATATGAAAATTATACTTACTTTTATTTATATTTTTGGAAGCTGTAATGATTTTGATAAAAACTCATAATATTGCTCATGCGGGTGCAACATTAGTAAATCATCATAATAACGATGATTATTATATATTGTTTTAAATGTTTTTAACAAAACACACATGTAAATATTAGTTGCCTATTTTGAGACTTATTACGCCGAAATATATTCTAATATAAGTAGGATCTTAAACTCCACACAGCTAAAGTCTTTACAAAGTTCTCTATACTAATGTTGCTTTATTTTTATTTTATACCCTGAATAGTTTTTCTAACCTTGCCTCATTTGTTTCCTGCAGCCTGGAGGTGTCGCTCCAAATTTGGTTTGCTTATAGAGAATCTCCTCAAAGAATTCGCCATAGTTTCGATATTAATCATGACTTGTTTGTTTTTCTCCCCCGTGCTAATTAATGTAATTAATCTGAGGGGGGGTGCAGTTGGATCGGTGACCCGCGCTCTCACCGAGCGGAACCGGAAAGAATCGCATTAAAGCGCGAGAAAGAAGAACTAAAGGGACGATTAGAACAATAAGTAAACACGTAAACACAGGAGGAGAGGCTCAGGGTCTCTGGGACTTTTTGGTCCTCACCACAGCGTTTACATTTAGGGTAAACTGCAGCACGACTGTCCTGAGTCCAATTTGTTACAGAGAGACAATGCTTTCAGTGTGTTAATGAATAATGACATCTGCATGAACGCTCTGTCTGTTTTTCTGCAGCTCATAAACTGTACTTTGTAAGCTTTTACCTAAGCAAAACAGTAACACAATCTAAAAATATTGAATTACAAGTAAAAGTCCTGTCTTCAAAATCATATTTTAAAGTACATAAATCAGCTAAATATTTATTTGGGCACTCATGTAAATGCTCCCTTTTATTATAATGTGGGCTATTTTTTTTATATATATTAAAATTGTATTTTACTTAAAATGGTTTGTTCTAGTTGCTTTAGTGGACCTATTTAAAAAAAATCAAATTTTAAGATTGTGTGCAATATAACAAGTTCAATTATTACCTATATGCATTATGGGAGAGCAGAAGTAGCAGAAAAGGTAGATTTAAAAAGTAAAAGTAGCCCACGTGACCTACAAATTGTACTTAAGTACAGTACTAAACTAAATGGAGAACACTGGAGTACATTGGCTTTTCCTCTAAAAACTGAATACATTTACTTGTTTCAAAAATAAAATAAATCCAAATCTCACAACATGTTCACTCTATCTTGTTACTAATACTTTTATTAAGTCTTTTATTTGCTGTTTTTTTTTTAATTCTGTTTTGTAGCTCTTAATGTTGATGCTATATCAGTTCTGCATTATCTTTATTGTAAAGCCTATGAATTGTTACTTCCAGACGAACTAATTTACCACCCAGAAAGTCCAGCTGAAGGTTTAGTATTCTCAACTCGAAGCAAATCCTGCACGGCCTGAACATTACTCCTGCGGGCATCATGTCACCACTTTTGACTTTATCTCACATTTCTGTACAAAACCTAAACCTAAACTAAAAATACTATGATATCAACATCCCATGATGCCGCTGTGCAGATTGAGCTTACCTTTATATCCCTGGGATTTAATTCAGAGTGGCACTTCACTGTGGGGATACAAGGTTCCTCTTTTGCAGCCATGGTTGTTGCTGTTGTGACTATTAAGGCTAGAAGGGGGCTTAAGGGCTGCAGGGCGGATTGAGAAATGGGACACATTATTTGTCCATGAAACATTATGTGACACAACATGACACCAGGCCATTTGTATGTAAAGGTAAACATTTCAGCGTGACGATTCGACAAGAGAGGACAAGGCTCCTGTCAATGTGGTTTTATACCCGCAGCTGAGAAAGAGGTGTTGTGGCATCGTGTGGCGATGTGGTGTGCGTGTGTGTGTGCATGTGAGAGTGTACAGAGCTTCTGTTCTCAAATGTAATCCCCATAGACACAAGTCACTTGGTCCGGTCTGAAAAGGTGTTGTCACACTAGTCTTTTCCTGCTGAAAGCGCTGACAGACTGTTGATCAAAGGTGTGTGTGTGTGTGTGTGGCAGGTACTGGCAATTAATTTAGTTAAAAAAGTTAAAAAAATTGACTGTCAGACACACCTAGCAGGGCCAACAACAAGACATTTTGAACAAGACTAAATGTTTCTTACCATAAGAAATTAGACCAAAATACATGAACCCTGGGGCGTCCTGGTTCCTTAGGGTTCTAAGACGATGGTTGCCAACTGTTTGGCATGTTAAATTGAGGAAACGTCAAAAGTAGTATTGTGTTACTTTACTTTCCAGAGATGGGTTCCACTCAATTTTGAATATCTTAAAAATGACTGAGAAACTACAGAAGTATTCTGTTACACAGAATTTCAGGCTATGCCCCTGTGACAATTCGTCATTCCCCTCCGGCTGTGTTTTATCATTTGTTTCTTCCTGCATGAGCTTTGCCACTGATTAGTACATGCTCTAGTTGGCATATTAACTCAAGAATATACTGAATCTCTCTACACCACCAGTTTCTTATCCCGCAAAGCTATTTGATGCTAAGAATTCATAAAAATATAACACCAAAGTTAATGTGATAGGAACGATCAAACTTTCAGTGGATTGAAACAACAGAGCGTGTGTTGCAGTGAAAGAAAAGCACTAAAATGGGCTTTAGGTTCACAAATGCTGTACATCCGCTGTGTGTGAATGACTGCAGCACAGAGGGCCCCATATGGGTGATGCATGGGAGCCATTTTTGTTCAGGAGCGCTGATCCAGGGCTAGTCTTTTTTTTCGGGAGAATTCCATGTGCCTGGCTGCTTTGATACAGGCTGGCTGGTTGTGTTTACATGCATGCAGTAACAAGAACACCTGCACCAATAGCAGAGAAGAGGCACTTTTATTGAGATGAACTCACATCACCTTAAACTGAGAAGATGCCACACTTGACTTCAAGATTTGTTTGAAAAATGTATATATGTTATCTGACCGCAACAGGCCAAAATACCAAAATATTTATTTGACTAGAAGAGAAAATATTCACATTTGAGAAGGTGACATCAGTTAAACCAATAATCAAAATAATGTAAGAGGGCTTTAAAAAGAGGTATTAATGAACCTATTGTTTCAAATTTAAGTTGTTATTTCCAAAACAACTGTAAGGGACATTTACTTTTTGTTTTTTCAAAATGCATTTCTTGCATAATGTACCAAAGCAAACAATGTATTGTCCTGAATTTTTGTTTTGTAAAATCCTCTCATGAATGTTTCATCAAACTTACAAAATCCAAGCAATAGCAGTGTTTAGGACACATTTGGGGCATTCTTGGTCTTCAGAGAAGTACATTTGTACACAAATGACCATCAGTTTCAGAATATTGGCAATACACAAGAGCAGCTGACGAGATTCCTGTTTGATAAACCACTCCATCAAAAGTGTTGGCTACTGCGTCTGGCGCCAAATGGAAGTAGGAGCCTCCATAACACATACAAACACCATCAAATGAGAGCAATGACATGCTTCTTTTAACTCCTTCTCCTCAATAAAGATCATTCATCAGGCAGAACCATCCCCCTGGAATGTGTGATTGGAAATCTACGGACTTCAAATCCTTGTCCAGGACACTCCATCCATCTTTAACACGCCAGTGGTCTGTACGCCCTGAGATGAACCGCTGAACCAGATGCCTCCACTCAGCCAGTCTCTTCTACCTTTTTTAAAATAATAATAGTAAATACCACCAAATGCATGGAACCCAAAATCAGGCAGCCACATCACAATTTCACTGAGTCAGTGAGGCATCCCGAACCTGCATCCAATTTAGAGAGATATGTGGCGCAGAGGAGTCAGAGGGCCCCCATATGCACTTCCCAAAAAACAAAACAGATGCAGGATTTTAAGTGTGTGTGTGTGTGTGTGTGTGTCAGGTGTATACATTGGCTAAAAGGGGTGATAGTGTTGTGACATGAGGTGCAGACTAACCTTTGGAAGGCAACAATCCAACTCTATGATGGCTTTTCCTGTGTTGACACGCATGGAGAAACCTTTTGAATCAGATGGCATTCACCCTCTGATTCCCTATCATAACGCTGTTCGCTCACTGTTATTATGATGGCGATGCCTATAGTTAGATACACTGAGTTCAAAATTATTCTCATGATATGGAAGGAAGGACAAGATGGATGTTAATGTTACACAGTCTGCATGAGAGCCAGGATGGCATAATTTTTGCCGTATTCTTTGAGTTATAAATATGACTGGTGGCGATAGCCAGTCTGTTAAATTACATTTACATATAGATTTACATTCCCATCAACATGTAATAATAGCACAGGCCTGAAGGTCCATACTAGTCACTCATACATGCACATATTCTGACATTTCATAGCTAATATGTGTGCCTTATTGAGGAAGGTGAGGAAAATGCCTAGCATCCATCAGGCTGACAATAGTCCATTCTGTGAAAAACAGTGTAGGGCCCTGCTGGATCTTTTTTCTGCAGAAAGAGATATGATGCCTTTGAAGTAAAGCAGCCCAGTTTACAATTACACATAATCTTAAATAATGACATTTTAAAATCAGAGTGCCATTTAACAATAATGTAGTCTGAGTTTTTTTCTTGCATAAAATATGTGCAACAATAAGGTGATAATATTTTTCCCAACTGTAGCACTGGTTTTCAGATCCCCTTTTTTTGAGGCATTTTATTAAATGGCAGCAGTGTAGAGAGACAACAGGAAATGTGTCTAGAAACTTGGACCAGGCATGCCATGACCACATGGTCAGCATGCAACCCTTTGGCCACCGAACACTTTGGATCCACTTTTTTACAGTTCAGTACTTGCAGGATTTTTTTTTTTTAAGACCTAAACCAATGCATTCATATGATGGTTTATATGGACTGAGCCTAGAGATAAAAAAGAAGCCTTTACAACTAGCAAACAACAAAAATACTACAGTTCAAGGACAACAATGATATTATTATACATTTACCTTATAGATGACCAAATAACCCAATGATGTCAAGAGGGATTGTGAACTTCAATTTCTATGGTCAAAAGAACTAGGCCCAAATTAATTTCTTAACTTGACAGCTTTTAATTATTATATTGGATCACAGTGGTCCAAACATCCTTACAATAAAACTGTTGTCTCATCCTATCATTTTAGAATAACTCCACATCACAGCAAAACGATATGCTTCTTTTATGATCAGGATATAGGAATTGCATTGCAATTTGTCTCGATATGGGGATAATACTACGAGAACCAGATGTACAAGAATGGCATAGAAACATTAAGTTTGTCTAAGAATATAATATATATAACTGAGAAAAACTGGTTTGAAGTTATGTGAATCCTTTGAAGTGCAATTTACCCTCTATCACTGGGGTGTCCAAACTGAAACTACGGCCCATCATGTGTGTGCATTTTTGTAAAAGTATAATGGAATATGGCCAGTCAGTTCAGTCAATTAAAGTTGAACACATTGTCTAACAAATCTTAGTTGATAAGAGAAAGCCCAATAATTTATTTGCATAACAACCTTGGAATATCCCCTTTATATTTCTCCTTATTGTCTGCCCTTTACACAGGGCTGTGAAGAGAGATTGAGAAGCAATCTGAGGCTTCTGTTTTAAGGAATGAGCTCAGACACTTTTTGTAACAAAATAAATGAAACCCTATGGAAAGCTATGATATAGGCCGTTTATTTTTCTTAAAGCATATTCATATATCAAGCATAATTTACCTCCATTTGATTGAGTTTGCACTTATATCTTTAATTTATGAGGCAATATACCTTACCTCGAGTGAGTTGCCCAGCCCTGTACGTTTTTCTGTATGTGGCCCTCAGTGAAAAAAGTGTGGAAACCCCTGCTCTATCACTTACAGTTAAGTTGTTATGGTCTTCTGAGGCTTTTAAATTGACTTTGACAAACACTTTTAAACAACAGAAACACATACAATAAAAAAAAGCTTGACAGGTGCAATAATGGAGAAATAATGTGTATTTTCCCTTTTATTTGTATATAACTCAATGGGTTTCTTGGCTTATGCCACTACCTTTTTTCTAGTCAGAATTGTTTTCAACACACACATTTATACTTTAATTTAAATATACAATATTTTTGCTGACGATTTGTTGCTATAACAACCGTTCACGATAGTCTTTAACATTTCCACAATATTCAGCAGGACGCAGTGAAACGTTACGGTCGGCCAACACATTTTCCTCTGACACCCGGAAGTGGTTTGCTTGTCTCCCTCTGTGTGGAAGCTGGATCAGGAGTGCTGTAACCTCTCCATTCGGTTGGAATAAGGTGAGCTAATGCTTACTGACTTCAATAAAATACAGACAGAGTGATTGGGTTGATTATGAAGGCTTTATTTCGGTTGAGTTTTGGTCTTTCATTCTTGGTTGTGACGGAAGTGCTGCCTTGTTTACATCCGACCGGCTACTGTGCTGCTTATAAACACGTGGGCAGACAGGAGGGACACATGTTATAAGCAGACATGTGGCAGTAACTAGAAACAGGGAATTATATGGCGATAGTTTTTCGGATGGACCTGTGGTTTAGCGTCAGTAAAGCGATAGTAAATCACTTAACAGCATCTTCCTTCAATCAAAGCTAACGATCGCTTCAGTTCATTTGCTAGTCCGTTAGCATGTAGCCACCACCAAGCTAACTCCAGTTACAGGGCACATTCCCATCATCTGTTTCCCTTCAAAATTCGTGTAACGTTTGTGTGCTCAGGACTTCAACGTGCCACCATAACATTACACTTAGTGTGATTTTCCATCCATCAACCATGCCTTTTTAAATCCGTTAATGCTTCATTTATTTACATAAACAAAGTACACACACAGACCAACCACATCAAAATATGGACAATCAAAGTAAAATAATACAAATGATTTAACATTTACTTCAAAGTAAAGCTTACTTACTTTCATCATCAAGATAAACGTTCTCAGTATGTATGCAACACGCCCCCATTATATTCAGATTCGTATTTATTGTATCAATATTATTGTTGACGATTGCTCGGCTTCTGGTATAGAGAACCGCAGTGACGCGTCCTAAAACCCGGATGTAAACTCCTTCCGGTTCCTTCGTCAAAAACGCAATGCAATTTCTCCATAGGATTTTGGAAAATAGCTCGAAATAAGGTCTGTGGTTGACACCAGGGCTCTCGACTAACTTTTTTCCCCATCCTCCCGGAACCGTCCCGAAATTAATGTGGACCGTCCCGGTCCTACATTATCATTAGTTAAAATCATTCAAAGTGACCTTTAACATAAATAAAACATCATACAAATCATTAGATGATAATTCATCAACCTTTTTATTTTAGTAAATCATTCAATAACATAAACAAAGGCCAAATATATTTAAACAAACATACAAACGAGAAAATTACTCTAATATTGAATCCAATCAAGTCCCATCCAATTATCAAAAAAAATCCAACACTGTGTCCTGAAAACAGAACCCAGAGTAACCACTAACTAGGATGACGGTCTGTAACACAGTCAGGAGACCTTTACAAACGGCCCCGCCCCCTCGCACATAGACGGGACAGAGAGATCTCATCTGGATTGGAAAGCTCGAAAATACATCATAGACGCATGTTGTAGTCTTATTGCATATTAGAAACGGAGTTGGTGAAACTAAAACTGCGATATAATGTGTATGTAGCAATAATACATATGACATATTTTTTTTAAATGTCTCCTGTACCGATAAAAAGTCTGATAACGTCGGAGCTTAACGTTACGACTGTCTTTAATAATTCCGGCCCGGGGCCCGTTTAATACCGGGGCTCGGTACCCATCCCTACATGGGGAGATGCGTAGCATATTGCTAAGGACTAAATACGATGGAGGGTTCTCATCTCAGCCTTATTACTCATAGGGGATGAAGAGGAGTAAGTAAATAAAGAGGCCGGCGCTCCAGGGTCTGGTTCTGCTGTGCGTTTTTGTGATGTAACGGTAAAACATTTCAGAATTCCTCCACGGGATGCCATTGTCATTGTACAACACTCAACCCGCGAAATACACACACTCAGTACATAGCTAGACCCAGAGCCATATTATATTAATCTGGCTAGACCATAGAGAGCGCGAATTTGCGGACCAGGAATGCACAGCCAGCTGGGCGGCTGGCTGACAGCCAGCGGCACAGCAGTGGCTACATGTGTGTGTATTTCGCGGGTTGCTAAATGTTTTGTGCGTGTGTGTTTATGTTGACAAGGAGGTTTAATAACTGTGTGCTACACAAAACGTGCAGTCGGTTTCATTTTCATCGCCGTTTGTAGTAGAGTTAGCAGGATATTTTTATTTTAACTCTCGTCCCAAATTCGTCCCAAAATTATTTTTTATCCTCCCCGACACAATTTTTTTCGACGACGGGACGCCCTTAAGCTCGAGCCCTGGTTGACACACATTTAAGAGACGGATCACGTTTTGTTCAGCCATATATGGCGCTGCACCAGACAAAACAAAGCACTTTGGCAACTTACCACATACGTTTTAAAAAGCTTAATAAGCACCGTAACTTTCATGATATAATTTCTCAGTCATAATCTGTTGTTGACTGTTGTGTGACGGCAAATGCTGCGGCTGCAAGGCATTGTGGGGCAGCATTTTCTCCTCTCCTTTCGGTAAGGGAGGTCCAGTGGTTCCTAAGCTAAAGGAGGTTATAAAGGAAGTTTGAAACCTCCTTTCCTTTCATTTAGAGAATTGGAACGGCACTTATCATGGCTGCCACTGAGGGACTTCCGGGTCATTTCACTTGGTTAAGAAGGTTCCTAAGCTAAATGGACTATTGGAACGCAACCGGGGCCTCGGAGTCGGCTTCTTCTTCTTCTTCTTCTTCTTCTTCTTCTTCTTCTTCTTCTTCTTCTTCTTCTTCTTCTTCTTCTTCTTCTTCTTCTTCTTCTTCTTCTTCTTCTTCTTCTTCTTCTTCTTCTTCTTCTTCTTCTTCTTCTTCTTCCTAGCTTCTTCTTCTTCTGCCTTCTTCTTCTTCTTCTTCTTCTTCTGTCTTCTTCTTCTTCTTCTTCTTCTTCTTCTTCTTCTTCTCCTTCTCCTCCTCCTCCTTCCTCCTCCTCTCCTCCTCCTCCTCCTCCTCCTCTCGGTTTTTTGGCGGATTGCAAACAACTTTAAGGTGCATACTGCCACCTCCGGAGTCGGCTTGACTCGGTTTGCATTTATAAAGAATGCACACATGTGTTTACTCGTTAATGTCAGATATGTACTAAGTAAATACATTTGTTCCTGCTCAAGATTAGATTCAACTGTATTGTTATTGCACATATTACAGGTACTGAGAGAACAAAATGCAGTTTAGCTTCTAACCAGGTGCAACAAGCAGTAAAGTGAAAAGTAATGTACACAATAGACAGAATAAAATATAGAATTAATTGAATGATGAATAAACAGTGAGGGGTATGAATACACTAGATATCAGCCTGTGAGCAGTATGAACAGTGTGTATGAATATGCTAAGATATATAAAGTATGAAAACGGTAAGCAGTATAGTATAAAATACATAGATATTAATTTCATGATGATAAACATTGTGGAACAATGATGAAAAATGGGAATGGATGTGGTGACGTAAAACTGACACAAAACAACAACACACTTTTGCCGAGCCAATTGGGGAGTTTCATCAGCAGCACGTGGTAAAAACCACCAATGAGCGCTCAGCTCGAGATACCAGCGAGTCGTTTCCCATCAAGCATTTTGCTTCCGCAGCCCGTGGAGAGGAACTGCGCCGCCTCGCCGCGCCTCGCTCTCAAGGCTGCGGGCTTCTTTGTCCCGTGAGATTTCAACGTCTCATGTAGGCGAGCCTCCAGAACAAGTCGGACAAAATGACTAAACATCATGCAACGCACTAGCAAGACGTTGATCGCAACTGCGCAGGTCTCGCTTGTCTCAAACAAGCCTACTGTTTTCAAGCAGAACAGGGCAATCAAACTTCGCGGGAGTGTTTTATGTGTTCGGTGTAATGACGTAAAACGGCCTGGACAACTTCTGTAGTCCTATTCAGCCACTTGTTAACAACCATCGTTTTTCAGACACGTAAACTCTTCAGAAATCACCAGCGGGGTCACTGCTGATGTATTTAATGTCGTAGAACAAAACGTGATCTGTCTAACGTTGTAGCTGCTCCGTCCAATCTCACACCAACGTCCTAAAGACAGACATGACACAGTCTGTGGTATACACACACACACGAATGATGTATGTGCAGAGTTTGACCCTTGAAGGCTATACCTTTTTTTTCTCTTAATGCATTGCATAAAGATCGGATCGGGAAAAATCGGTATCGGCAGATTGTCAAAATCAAATGATCGGAATCGGATCGGGAGCAAAAAAAGGTGATCGGGACATCCCTAGTCATGGCCTCTGTGAAAATCCCACCCTGCCCCCAACTGTAGTTCCATGTATGAATTATGTCCCAGTGTAGTAAATAGGTGGTCACCACAGTATTCTGCATGATGTGTGTGCAAGACTTTTAGGCACAACTCTGAGGTAATTTGAGTATGTAC
Source organism: Pseudochaenichthys georgianus (assembly GCF_902827115.2). Classification (NCBI taxonomy): domain Eukaryota; kingdom Metazoa; phylum Chordata; class Actinopteri; order Perciformes; family Channichthyidae; genus Pseudochaenichthys; species Pseudochaenichthys georgianus. The sequence goes on along the minus strand of NC_047503.1, from coordinate 26,582,960 downwards.
ATGTTATGCTTTTAACAATGTATCTATTTAAACGTCACACTTGGTCAGTGTGTTAGTACCAATGGAAGTGCAGTGTCAACAGTGAAGTTGTTTAGATGAGCAATTCCGAAAAAAGCTTCAAGCAGCAATAGAGAACCACAGTGACGCGTCCTAAAACCCGGAAGTAAGTTAGCATTTTTACCACGTCCGGTTCCTTCGATAAAAAGCAATGCCATTTCTCCATAGGATTTTGGAAAATAGCTCCAAATAAGGTTTGAAGGCTATTTCTTCTGCTCTGAAATGGAATCTATTTGTTACATATTAATAGAATTTGTGATTTGATTTCGGATTTGTGAATGGGAGAAGTAGTAGATGGAAAACATACCAAACACTAATTATTCAAAGTAAAGTATTTCATTTTATACACGGTAATACTAAGGAGGCATAGGCCTATAGGATGATATAATGTTTGACATTATTGATATAAAAAAAGTGATTTGTTTTCCATGTCATTCGTGTGTTTTTCTTATCAGAAAGTTTATTTATTTGTAAGCTCCAAATCTAGATTCTCCCCTCAATGGCCTTTGTGCCCTGGCATGTGGCCTTTCCGCCCTGAAAAAATGTGTGACACCAAAGGCCAAATGGCCTTGCCCCTAAAATGACGAAAATCCAAGCCTGGTTGGGGGTATTGTTCCCACACGGACATGTTATGTGTTTTCTATATATGTTGTGTGCCCCCCTGACTTCAATCTCTTCTTCCCGGACTGCAACCGGACAACATGACCTGAGTTACTCTCCAATAAAGTACCCTTTTGCACCTTCCTTACACCGCCTCTGACTCCCTATCTCTCGGCACTACAATACCTTCATTAGTCCCACAGAGGGGAAATGTACGTTGTTACAGCAGAAAAGAGCCAAAGACGGCTTAATGTTATGTAGAAGCATGCATACAAAAGTATTAAAGTAAAAAAAAAGTTATAATAGAAAATAAAATAAAATAAAAAGTTACACAATTTACAAAATACACATCCTGTAACAGTTCTGAGGATTTAGCAGCCAGGTATATATTAGACAGTTATTAACGGCATATATATATATATATATATATATATATATATATATTGCACATAGTTGGGTGGTATTAGTAGGTGTTTTTGGTTATTCCGCTTCTTTGTAAATGCAAAAGTCAGTAGACTTGTACAGCATAGATTAACAGACTACAGAATGTGGCATTGCTGTCATGGACTGCTTACAGTTCCGATGTTAACCCAGGTCAGATTGGTGGCATCTCATCCATTCTCTGAGCGGAGTGCGAGGCATTGAGTGAAAGGCTAATGTGATAGTACATCCTAGAAGGACAAGCATTAGAGGTCCCATGTCATGGCCATTTCCACTGATCATAATTCCATTGTTGAGGTCCACTAGAATAGATTTACATTGTGGAATTTTCCAAACTCACATTGGTTTCTCACACAGCATCTCTGTATAGTATGTGTATTCACTCTCTGTCCTAAACGCCTTGTTGGAGCTCCTGCCCCCCCCCCTCTCTATGAGCCCACTGTGCTCTGATGTGTGTTTATGTGTTACAACGGCGTTTGTTAGCAACCAGAAAATGACACCAGTAATGACAAACAGATGAGAATGATGCGTGGGGTCTGGGTGCCGTGTTCAATCTTCTCTCAGCTGCAGCTCCGCGGATTTCTCAACCTGAGACGGCGAGGCTGTGAGTCTGTGTGTGAGCACACACACAGACTCACAGCCAGGCTGCGGGTTTGTGTGTGTGCTCAGGCTGAGTTCCGCGGTATCTCGCTGTCTCGCCGACCCCACACCAGTAAGCCAGCTCCTCGCAGCAGTGAGCCTCTCAACGTCCCGCCGAGTGTGTGTGCGTGAGGAACGTAACGGCTCCGCGAACGTATCGTAACGGCTCCGCGGATTGGTCCATTTGGACCAATTGGTCCATGGGGTCGTCGTTACGTCACTTGGTTCCCGGAAGGAGAAAAAAAACTCCAACGAGGCGTTCTGGGGCAGCATAGACAGGTCTTTTCTGTGTTAGAGCTTTACTCGCTACGGTGTACTTTGAGGGTTTGTGACTTTGCAGACCATTACATGCATAAAAAGCTACATAACGCTCAAGGGGACGGTTAATAACCGGAAAAGCATGACATGGGACCTTTACCTAACATTTACAAAGGCTCTGACTTATTCAAGTATCCCAGTAACCTGTGACAGTAAACACACATACACAATACCAGGACAGAGGCAGCTAAATAGAATTTCACCAACATTCATTTTATGATTTAAACCTGAGTCTTTCCTACTGTAACATGCAGAGCTTTAATTGGGCAGTGAGGGGAACACACATGTCCTTGGGGTCTCGACTGTGCTGGGGCTTTACATTCCACCACTGTAAAACACAGTCTGTCATTTGTTGGCTTCAGGTCACGCTTAAACTTCAAAACTGTCGCTCTCCCTCACCAGCCCGTAAGACTCTTCTTTCTGTCCCTTTAATCCCCGGCGGCCGGCTTGTGACCGTGTAGCGTGGCGTTTCTACCGTGTGTGCGGTCTGGGAGCCAATCATCTCCAGCCATCATGGCACAGACACGCAGGACTGGACAGAGCAATGGGCCGGTGCCGCTACTCTGTCCTGTGTGTGTCTCTATGTGTGTGTGTGAGGGCTAGAGAGAAAGAATGAGAGTGGGGAAATTAGCTACACAGTGTGTAATTTCAAAGTTTCCAACATAATCATTAAAAGTAGGCCAAACAAGTGGTCTAAGCACCAAAGCTCTGATTAAAATAGTAAAACAATATAACTGAGTGCAGCTGATCCATGATCTCTCTCAGCTTTGTTAACAAGCCCCATTGGACTTCATGACGGGACCAAAGAATCTGCCCATCCTAGGATTGATGCTGGCCTGTGTTATCTTATTCCCCAGTGCTATAGATATTAGTTCACATGACTGTTATTGCATGAGGTGGACTTTTCATACAGGAAAATAATTAACAAATTATCTTGGTGATAATATATTAAATGGATATCCTGAGTCGGTATTAGTAGAAGCAAAATGAATACAGTGTGATGTGATGATACAGACATTTGATGCCTACAGTGTAATAACTGATCTTTATGTGTTTTTATCCTGCAGGCAGTTTCGGCCCCTGAGATCACCATCTCCCCTGGTGTGAGTGTCGGTAAGGTGTGTGCATGTGTGTGTGATTGGGGAGATGCAGTTCATGTACCAGGATTGGGAGGAGTTGGAGGACGATCTCTATCGGGAGGATGAAGGGGACTCTGAGGGGTCAGAGGACAACAGCGAGCTGGAGTTCCGCCTCTACAGCCAGCTCCACTACTCCTCTAATGCCGGGGTGGTGGAGGAGACAGGAGATGAGGAGGGGGAACAGGACAGTGAGCATCTGGAGAAACCTGAGCAGATTGTAAATGTGGACAGAGAACAGGACAAAACTGGAAAAAGTAGGCCGCTGTCACCGGATTTGAGCAAGTTACTACAGCACAAGAAGAAGGACAAGAAACCTGATAAACAGAAAAAGGGTAAAAGTAACCCTCAGGTTCAGAGGTCATTAACATCATTAATGGAGGAGGTCATCGTGATTGACTCCGGCCCTGATGTCATCTCCATCTCTGAGGATGACAGTGCTGATGACACTGCTGCTGCTGCTGATGAAGACGGAGTCTGCGCCTTAAAGGGACGAAGCTTAAGACGGCTGCAGACTTCAACCCCGGCCCTACAGGTAGAGAGCAAAGTGTGAGAGGTCTTCAGAAACAGATTACCTTACGGCCCCACGATTACCTGCCCATACATACCTGCCCATACATACAAAAATAAACAAAACCGAGTGCAGCTGACCCATGCTGTCTCTCAGCTTTGTTTACAGGCCTCGTGATTTTCAGAATGAGACCAAAGTATGTGCCCATCCTGGGATTGATGCTGGCCTGTGTTCATTTATATCTCAGTGCTATAGATAATACTTGACTTTACTCTAATTGCATGAGTTGGACATTTGGTATAGTAAATGCATAAACAACAAATAATCATGATGAAAATAATAAAGTTAAAGCCTTTTATTGACATTATACAAAAAGTACAACGAGATTCAGAGTGCAACTCTGTCCCAGTGTGCAAAAACGAGACATACATAACATTAAAAACACGGCAGTAGGACATACAACATAAGCAATCATATGGGGGGAATAAATAGTTAAAAATATTGATATAAAAATAGTTTATAATTTGTAAAGTGCATTAAAAATGTGTATGGAGATGGTTACGGTTATTGCATTAAGTGTGGTGGTTAAGCCGGCCCAGGGGTAGAAACAGTTTTTGAGTCTGTTTGTCCGTGATTGGAAGCTCCTGTATCTCCTCCCAGAAGGCAGGAGAGAGAACAGTCTGTGACCTGGGTGAGAGCTGTCTTTTAATATTTTATTTGCTCTGCTGAGGCAGCGGGAGGTGGAGATGTGTTCCAGAGAGGGCAGGGGGCAGCCAACGGTTTTCTCTGCCATCCTAATCACTCTCTGCAGGGCTTTCTGGTCCGCAGCTGAACAGCCAGCATACCACCCCGAGATGGAGTATGACAGCACGCTCTCGATGGTCGCCCGGTAGAAGGACACCAGCAGCTTCTTGTTCAGTCTGTTTCTCCAAAGCACCCTCAGGAAGTGTAGTCGCTGCTGGGTCTTCTTAACTGCTGCAGTGGTGTGTGCTGTCCAGCTGAGGCTCTCCAAAATGTGAACCCCCAGGAACTTAAAGGTCTAGACCCTCTCCACTCTCTCTCCATTGAGGTGAAGGGGGGCGGGTTCTGGACGGTGTTTTCTGAAGTCTATGATGATTTCTTTTGTTTTGCTTGTGTTCAGATGTAGGTTGTTTGCTGAACACCACGCAGACAGCTTCAGGATCTCGTCTCTGTATGCCGACTCGTCGTCTCCCTTATATATTTGGCCGACCACAGTGGTGTCATCTGCACATTTTATAATGGAGTTGGAGGGGTGAATGGGAGAGCAGTCGTGTGTAGAGTAGAGGGCTCAGCACGCCGCCCTGCGGGGTGCCAGTGCTGAGGGTGCGGGTGGAGGAGCAATAAGGGCCTATTTTCACTGTCTGAGGACGGTCTGTAAGGAAATTGTTTATCCAGGCGCATATGATGGGGGGGAAACCTAGGTTTGACAGTTTTTCCACTAGTATGTCAGGTATGATGGTGTTAAAAGCTGAGCTAAAATCGACAAACAGCATCCTGATATAGCTGCCTGGGACTTCTAGGTGGCTCACAGCTGTGTGAAGGACCGTGGCGATGGCATCATCTGTGGATCTGTTAGCTCTGTAGGCAAACTGATGAGGGTCGAGGGAGGGTGGGAGGCTTTGATGTAGTCGGCTATCAGTCGTCGGCTATCAGTCTTTCGAAACATTTCATCACCGCCAATGTTAGGGCTATGGGCCTGTAGTCGTTGAGCTCTCTGACTGGTGTCTTTTTGGGGACAGGAATGATGGTAGCCGTCTTCAGACAGGAAGCAAGCAAGCTAGCTTGTAACAGGGACAGATTGAATATCCTGGTCAGGGCCCCTGAAATATGGGCTCAGAACAGTCTCATAATACACACATGCACACAGAAGGATTCACACTTGTATTTCATGATCCGCAAAAGATCCGCAAAAGAACGCAAGTAATCTACCCTCGTGGGGGCGCACTCATGTGATTGGCTTAGAATTTAGGAGACATCTGATTGGCTGTAGATAGACAAAATTACAAGTACGAATCAGCTGACCGTCAGGGGAGTCTCAAAAAACCCACACACGAATGCACAGCGATCAGGTGCACAGAAAGCGGTTTGTGTTTGCAGGTTCAGGGGATTTAAACGGAAAACAAATATGTGTGGATCAAAAATACATATGTAAGACTTTTTTCTGTATTTGGATTTTATTTACATGTATATGAAACGGAACACATTTGTGTGTGCATTGACAAACACAAGTGTGGATCCGGAAATACAAGTGTGAATCCTTTTGTGTGCATACGTATTATGAGACTGTTCTGAGCCCATACTGAAAACTGGTCAGCACAAGCTTTGAGTACTTTGCCGAGTACTCCATCGGGTCCTGCGGCTTTTCCAGGATTCACAGACCTCAGCGTCTGCTTCAACTGATGTTCTTTGAAAGTGGGAGGTGGTATGGAGCTTGTAGTTTGCAGGGACAGGGGCAGAGTAGAAAAGTGGGGGGTCTGCTAGCATCAAAGCGGGCAAAGAAGTGGTTTAGTTCCTCTGCGAGGTGGGCGTCCGTTCTAGTAGTGCTAGATGTTTTGCCCTTATAGCTGGTGAAGGCCCTGCCAAACGCACCGTGTGTTGTTATGAGCGAGATTCTCCTCCATTTTTCCCTTGTAGTCCTCCTTCGCAGCCTTGATGCCTCTCCTCAGGTTAGCCCTTGCCATGCTGTACTGGGCTGCGTCCCCCGACCTGAAGGCTTTGTCACAGGAACTCATGAGAGACCGCACCGCTCTTGTCATCCATGGTTTTTGATTTGGATAGACCCGAATGCGTTTTTCCACAGTTACAGTGTCTGTGCAGAACTTGATGTAAGATAAGACAGCCTCTGTGTGTTCCTCCAAGTCTGTCTGGTCAAATATGTCCCACGCTGTGTGTTCGAAGCAGTCTTGCAGTTGTGAGAGTGCTCCCTCGCGCCAGATTCTGATATATTTAACCACTGGCTTGGTGTTACTTCTGAGAGGGGTGTAAGCTGGGATGAGAAGCAGTGAGAGGTGGGCAGATAGTCCTAAATGGGGGAGTGGTACCGCTCTGTAAGCATGCTTCAGGTTAGAATACGCCCGGTCCAGTGTGTTCTTTCCTCTGGTGGTACATCGTACATATTGTACAAATGTGGGAAGCACATTTTTTAGACATGCATGATTAAAGTCTCCAGCTACAATATGAACTCCGTCGGGATGGACCAACGAGTTATCCTGAAATGGCAATGGTAGATTAAGCATCAACTGTGACAATGTTAAATACATTGATACACCAGACTGACATCCAAGAACGAGCAGCACCAGTGGCAGACTGATGTATCGCCTTCTTCTTGGCCAAATCATTTATCTTAAACATACCACAACAACATGTTTTCTTATCAGAAACATCTAAGTTTAGAGGGTTAGAAACTGTAAGACCATCACAGTATGCTTTTGAATTAATGTTTCCCACTTTAGGGTTTCCTACTAAACTCACAATACTGGCTGCTTTTTTGGTCTAGCTACTGTCCAGTGGCCAGTTTCAGCCAGCTGATTGATTTCTATTGAGCGTGTTGAACTGGAGCAGTACTAGAAAATGACTTGCTGCTGTGGTGGAGCATTGCCAGACATTTTTAACTCTAGCTGTACATTTTTGTATGCTGGCAAATGAAGAATTAGGTGATATTGTTTTATTTTTCACTCTTAATTCTTAGCTTGTCAGCAGTTTGATCAGTACACAAAAAAAGGTACATAATAGTGCAACTTAAAGAGCCTGTGACACCATCCCAACAACTGTTGTGCAATGAAATATTGGGCTACTAGTAATCTCGAACCGTCAGTTTAAAAAAGAAAAAGCGATACCGTTTCGTTAAATATCAATAATTTCGAACATCGCGGGGAAATTCCTTCACTCATTTTGAAGTTTTGGGGGAAGCCGGAAGTGACGTCAATGCGGGAACGCTTCGAGAGCCAAACACGGACAAAGTGTGTTGTCATGCGTAGAAATGGTGAATTACTGAGATTAGGCACGTTAATAACGTTTTAATGAAGTTGACTACAGTATATTCATATTTGTCAGTGCTTTCATGTCAATTCGGCGACATAAACATAAATGATCGTGGTGAAGATGATGATTACATTAGGATTAAAAATCGGGAGTGAGAGCTGCTGAATTTCCTCCCATCGGATGTGATATAAAAACAAATCGATTATTTTTGTGGTTATAAACTCAAGTGGATGAAACTACATTTATTAGTGCTTTCATGTCAATTCGGACATATGAACACATTAAATGATGAGTGAGGATGATGATTAAAAATCGTTTGTTTGAGCCGGTCTGCATTTACTGATGAGAAAACACACCGATGCTTTTTGTAGTAGTACACCAACGTGGATTAAATGTGTGGTTTTTTACCACAATGTTGGGGAAATTAATGGATAAAATGCACGGATTATTATTATTATTCCCACTCCGATCGGGACACTAGGTCCACCGTTTCCCCGCAGCGAGGCTCCCCCCGTTGACAGTTTACGTGGGCTGGGTGCAGTGGCGGACTGGCCATCGGGACGAATCCCGATGGGCCGGTACCGAAGTGGGCCGGTCGGATAAGTAACTAGCACATCCCCCATAGGCGGCGCGTGAGGCTCAGGTTTGAGAAGGCTAAATAACTTATTTTACCTGACGCTGCCCGCCTCCGGCGTCTATAGAAAATAGATCAACTCAGTGTGCGGAGTTTAAATCTCTCAAGTCATATTACAGGATAAAGGAAATACAGTTTAAACTGCCGTATGCAGAGAAGACGCCGACGTGTCGCACTTATCATTCATATTACATCATCAATCAGATCATCGATCATATAATATCATAATATATCATATATTTCCTTATCTGAGTCAGCTTCTCCAGCCTCATCTGGCCGTGCAACACTCACAGTGTCACAGACTGTATGCAGAAGTATTATTTAACACATTATGTTGACGAAACACTCGAGACAAATGTAATTAAAGTCAGATCCACTCGTGTCTTAGACGTGAACGCGCTCTCAGCAGGAGAGAGAAACCCTGGCTTGATTTACCGAGTTGATAACCAGCGTCGTAGGACCGCTTAGCGAGATCTCGTTTGTTAGTTTGTTTGTTACTCAGTCTGTTGAACTGGCTTCGTAGTACAGGGCACAGGTGGCTAGCAGCGCTAATGTCAAAGACACAGACATTATACATTATATTTGTATTTTACATCCCCCGCTCCCCCCGTTGACAATTTACTAGCGGTACCGAAGTGGGCCGGTCGAGAGTCCCGGGATGATTTTTAGTCCCATTCCACCACTGGCTACATGACCATATGATCGCCCATATTGACGCACCTCATTCCTAAACTTCTAACAGATACAACATAAACCGATCCTTCAGCCTCATATGAGCTCTCAGACACGTTCAACATTAACCTGTCATCGCTGTCTGAGCGTGCTGCTGTGTGCGCCGTTGTGCGTTTACATCTGACTGTATATATATAAAGGTTTACATGCAGACGCTGGGATCCTGAACGGTGCAGCTGGAGCGCTGTGCCCGCAATGACGTCACCCATCATTTGGCGGGACTTGAAGAATCCGCGAGAAGATCCAGAAAATTGTCAACATTGAAGGCAGATTAATGGTTATCAAAGTACAAATATCCAAAATCAGTTCAGTAACGGTTTTCAAGGGGACAATATGTACTCAAATTGATGGGTTTGGATGATGGGGGAAAACCGTGTCACAGGCTCTTTAAAGCTTTGTATTTACATCAATATGGTTGTTGTTTGGTCATCTAGGGAACCCAGAAAAGAACTTTAGGCGTCCCGGTGACAGTGGTCTCCAGCAACTCAGAGTCTGATTCAAGCGAGTCTGAATCAAATTCTGAGTCCGAGTCATCTGATGATCTGGAAAACTGGATGATCCTGGGTCCAGGGAACCAGGACGGAGACCAGAGCATCTCACTTAACCTGGAGGGAGGGTCTGACAGCAGCGCAGGTATGTCTTTTGTTTATAGGTTACCTCCTCTATGTGTATGTTCTGTTTGTACTGGGTGTTTTGTGCATTGTTCAGACTTTATTGATATGATTTGTGTGCGTTTGAATATGTAGAGAATGGAAGCAGTGAGTCTTTTTGTTCGGTCCAGCTCATTCCTAACACTTAGCCTACCTGCAGCACATTGATAAGGAGCGGGCACAGCAATGGACTACACTGTGAACCCTGTGTGTGTGTGTATGTACATATGCAGCATCTGTTTCTGCATGTCTTACGAGTTTGTAAGCTCTTAGCATTCCTGGCACTGTCTGCTCAGTTGCTCGTTTCTCTGATGCATCTTTAAGTATGTGTATGTGCATTATGTATTGATATGTGCGTGAGGGTTTGTGCAAGTTTGAATATTTTATAAAATATATAGTTTATAAAATATTCCAGTTCTAATCAGCATGCATGTGTACATACACACGCATACCAACAGTCATAACGCTAATGCCAAAAACAAACAAACGGAGAGACAACAACGCAGGAGGAGAGGTCGGGAGAGATGGGAGTAATCAAAAAATGAATAAAAATGTTCCTCGCAAATCTCCTCAGATCTACACATTATCTTAACCTGCAGTCTCAGCAACCTCTCTGGCTCCCCCTTTTTTCTCCCTCCTACCTAACTCTCTCCCATCTCATTCTTTTATCTTATTTTCCCACTATTGTGCTCCCACTCTGCCTCTCTCTGTCTCTCTCTCACTGTTTCGTTCTCATTTGAATTTCCCTGGGCTGATGTTTCTGCAAGAGTGCTCACTGCCTCTTCTACACACAACTGGGCAAAAGGGGGGGGTCTGGAGCTGGTGGGAAGGCTTGAGGTTTTGGCCTGCTTTTGGGAGGAAAGGAGGATTTTAGGTCTCTGTTTCTCTCTCTTTCATTCTCTCTCATCTGGCGTCTCTCTGTGATCTTTGGAGCTTGACCTCATGTCTGCACATGGGGGGTCATGGGTGTGGTGTTGAAGGGACCTTAAAGTGGGAGGAATGGGGGAGGGTTTATAAAAAAGAAAAAAAGGAATTGAGGGCAGAAAGAGTTGAGGGACGAGCCTCAATAGTCTTGAGCTGCGAGATAATTTTATTCTACATAGTGATCCCTTAGCAGCCGTTGAGTGTGTTGCTTGTGTTCACACTTGAAAAGGGGCACAAATGTGGAAAAAGATAATTCAATAAATAAAAGTATAATATTTTTTGCCATTAAAATCAACAATGAATTGATCCCAACAAGGGTAATTGCTCCATTGTTGTCTACAAACTATTCAGAACGCATCAATGAGGAACACTGTTGCCTGGGTGACATACTCATTCATTACGATGAACATGTGCACTTTAGTTTATCAACAGTCAGTACTGCTGCTGTAAACACCCCATGTGCACCAAATGTGTATAAATCCACTGCTTAAAATAGTCCCCATCAAATGCACTATTTACTGTACTTCTGATAGTCACATGACACCAAGACGCACCAACATGGTCAAACAGCGCTTAATGGCAAACTGACAATGTGGATTTGTATCTTTTCATGCAATTTATTAACAATACCAAAAGTATAAACATTGTCGGCTAGGGTTTATTTGAGTGTTTTTATAGCATTAATAATAATAATAATAATAATAATAAATTGCTTGAAAATCTGTGGGCATCACCTCTTATAAGCAAAATTTTTTGGGGAAACCCTGCAACTTTGTTCTCTTATTAACTAAAAACTTCATGCAAGATATCATATATTTAGTTTGCTGTTGTTGTAGACTATTTTGTCCCACAATGGATTGCACAAGGGAAATAAATAAGTGATGACAAAATAAGAAGATATAGGAAAATAATAATCCCCAACAAATATTTTTCGCTATTCTAGGATAACCGGCTGTGGAGTTTAAAGCTTAAACAATTGGTCAATAAGTTTATTAATTGAATGTTAAACAAATATTTTGGTTTAAACAAATAAAATCCCCATGATTTTATAGTAACAGCTCTTCAAATGTGAGAATTCGCTGCTTGATTCTTTTTAATAT